>NW_022589744.1:2079385-2232902 GCF_004348235.1 Phoca vitulina
CGCTCAGGTCATGATCCTGGAGTCCCGGGATCGAGTCCCACATCGGGCTCCCTGCTCGGCAGGGAGTCTGCTTCTCCCTCTGACCCTCCTCCCTCTCATGCTCTCTGTCTCTCATTCTCTCTCTCGCAAATAAATAAAATCTTAAAAAAAAAAAAAAATTTAAAAAAAAAAGGAAAAATAACCATTATGACATTTTGATGTTTTGATCTAAATGAAGTTTAAAGGATGAGCTTCCCAGTTAATCTATCATTATTTTCTCCAAAAGTGACTAAATCTTATTAAGTAATCATATTGCCAGTAAATTTACTTAGGTAACCCTTTGCAAAACAGTTTTTGATTCTGTAAAATGATTTAAACTTTCCAGTATCCTATATAGAAGTTTTTTTTTATGATGGGGCCCCTGGGTGTCTGTCGGTTAAGTGTCTGCCTTCGGCTTAGGTCATGATCTCAGGGTCCTGGGATCGAGCCCCATGTAGGGCTCCCTGCTCATTGGGAAGCCTGCTTCTCCCTCTGACTCTGCCCTTCCCCATGCTCGCTCGCTCTCTCTCGCTCACTCACTCTCAAATAAAAAAAAAAATTTTTTTAAGTTTTTTTATGGAATTACTCCCCAAGATATAATAAAATATAGAACTGGAAAGTTTCCTTTGTAGGACCATAGGTGTTTCATCACTGAGAGTTCACTTAAAAATGTTTACTCTTAGGGGCACCTGGATTGAGTGTCTGATCTTAAGGGCTCAGTCAGTTGAGTGTCTAACTCTTCATCTCAGCTCAGTCTTGATCTCAGGGTCGTGAGTTCGAGCCCCACGTTGGGGCCCATGGAGCCTACATTTAAAAAAAAAGTTTAATCTAAAATTTCAACTAATTAACCAGTTTTGATGCTCCAATAAAAATATATCTCATATCTCACATTCAAGGCCAATAATTTAATAGCGTAAAACTCTGGTAACATAGTTATATAATTATTTTATCAAATGTTTCACATTTCAGAAGCTTTACTGTTTTTATATTTCCCTACATTGTGAGGTATTTAACATGTAAAAATTGACAACTTTTGAGAGTTAGGCTTTCCTTATTTCCTTTACTATTTTCCAAAGGGAAAATAACTTCCTGAAAATTCCACTCAGCAATGACTCCAGATTTTTCTCAACAAATGTTTTCCTATAAGACCAATGTCAGAAAGCTGAAATTTAATATACAGTTACTCAAAGACTCAAAGTATAATTTTTCAGAGTAAAATAAGCCTCTTCCTTTTTTTACCCCCACATTAATAGAATACAATGGACTTCTTAAAACACTAAGACAAATGTTGAGAATGGGACACTTTCAGACAGATATAAAAATAATAACTTACATTTATTGGAGTTCTTATTCTTTGTAGGCACAGTGCTAAGAGCTTTAAACATGTTCTTTTTTAATCCTCACAACCCTTTGATCTACATAGTGGTAATAAGGAAACTGGGATTTACAGAGGTTAAATAACTTGCTTAAGGTTACATGTCTAGGCATCGGCAGTGCCAGGATTCATTTCATATCTGGCCGACTCTGGAGCCTGTGCTCTTAACCACCATAATATACAATGTCATAGACAGTATAATATGAAAAGCATAAGTAATGTAATAATGTACTACTACAATGGCTAATTTTAGATACTCAGGACTCTGGGGTGTTAGGTATGGGAAAGAGAGCAGCGTATCAACACTAACTGCCAATGACTGTTCTTTCGGTGGCGGCTCCAATCAAACAGGGCACCGCTGTGATTCATTAGCCCAAACTAGCTCCTACTTCCCTATTTCTATTAATAAGTGCCCCAATTTTCCTCTCATGTAGGCTTTAACTCTTGAAGTCAGCTTTGAATCACTGTCTTCATTATCTCCTACATCCAGTCACGTAGGACACTCTGAGGATTCTACTCTTCCAGTTTCTCCCATTCTTCCCACGTTCTCCATTCTCAATACAGCTAACTAGCTTGTCTCCCTCATCTGGTCTTTCCAAGTTTGAATCAAGCTAATACCTGGCTTGCCAGATTAGTCCTTCTAAAATGTAGCTCAGATAATATCATTTTTCTGTCTTACAGTTATCGTTGCTATCATCCTTCTCTGGTCCAGAAATTAGAAAAATAAAAAAATAGTTTTGGAGAAGACAGGTTATGGTTTGTTAGTACCTTTAAAAATTAACTTTGTTGATACGAAAAGCTAAATAATAATCTTTAAAATGGACACTGTCAGATGGACCATGAAACAGAACCTGTGGTGGACAGGAACTAAAGGAGCAGATATACTAGATAATGTATGAGAAACTTGCCTAGACAATGCTTAATGAATTTTATTCATTCATTCAAAAACAAAGTCTTAAATCACTTCTGTGCTAGTTGAGAATTAACACAATAAATTGTACAGTAAGACCCTTTTCCATATGGAGTCACTGACAGCAACTCAGTGTGTTTTTATGTTTTTATTTTTCTTTTAAGATTTTATTTATTTATTTATTTTAGAGAGAGGGAGTACAAGTTGGGGGAGGAGCAGAGGGAGAGGGACAAGCAGACTCTGCACTGAGCAAGAAGCCTGACACGGGGCTTGATACCATGACCCTGAGATCATGACCTGAGCTGAAACCAAGAGTCTGCTACTCAACTGACTGAGCCACCCAGGTGCCCCAACTCAGTGTTTTTAACTGAGTTAACTGAACCATAACAAGGAAAACAAGTAGAGTAATTAAGAAAGAAGAAATAGATAAACATATATTAAATTACATTTAAGATAAGGGGGGAGAAGTTAAATTGTAATGTGAAAGATATCTAGAACCCATAAGTAAAGGAATTATAATGGAAATTACTTTTGCATTTATGAAGTATTTAAAAAGAGAATAAAAAGGCAGCCTATGAATGAGAGAAAATACTTGCAAACCATATAATTGATAAGGGGTTAATATCCAAAATATTAAGGAACATAAGGAAGTCTTATAACTCAATAGCAAAAAAAGTAATAACCCAATTTTAAACAAACAGGCAAAGTGCCTGGGTGGCTCAGTCGGTTAAGCATCTGACTCTTGATCTCAACTCAGGTCTTGATCTCAGGATCATGAATTCAAGGCCCGTATTGGGCTCCACGCCCAACATGGAGCCTACTTAAAAATGAAATATAATAAAATAAAATAAATAAAAATGGGCAAAGGACTTGAATAGACATTTCTCCAAAGAAAACATACAGATGGCCAACAGGTATTTGAAAAGATGCTCAACATCACTAATCATCAGGGAAATGCAAATGAAAACCACAATGAGATACCACCTCACACCTGTTAGAATGACCATTAGAAAACACACACATACACAAAGAAAATAACAAAGAGATAGAGAAATTGAAACCCTTGTGGACGGTTGTTAGGAATGCAAAATGGTGCAGCCACTATGGAAAACAGCATGGTGATTCCTCAAAAAATTAAAAATAAAACTACCATATGATCCAGCAATCCCACTTCTGGGTATATATCCAAAAGAATTGAAATCAGGATCTCAAAGAGATATTTGCACTCCTTTGTTCATTGCAGCATTATTCACAATAGTGAAGACGTGGAAAGAACATAAATATCTGTTGATGGATGAATGCATAAAGAAAATATGCCATATACATACAATAGAATGTTATTCAGACATTAAAAAAAAGGAAATTCTGTTATATGCTAAAACATGGATGAACTTTGATGATAATTATGCTAAATTAAATAAACCAGTCACAGAAGGACATATACCACATGGTTTCATTCACATAAGGTATCTAAAGTAGTCACACTCCTCAAAGCCAAAGTAGAATGGTGTATGCTTGGGCCTGGAGGAGGGAGGGGAAAATGAGGAGTTGCTGTTCAATGGGTGAAGTTTCAGTCATGCAAGATGAAAAAGTTCTAGAGATCTGTACAACATTGTGCTTATATTGATGATCTTGTGTGCTTATTTGCCATCGAATATTTTCTTTGGTGAAGAAACATCTGTTCATATATTTTGTTCACTTTTTATTGGGTTGTTTCTTTTCTTGTTAATATGAGTTTTGAGAGTTTGTTATATAGTTTGGATACAAGTTCTTTATCAGATATATGCTTTGCAAATATTTTTTCCCATATCATGGCTTGTTTTTTCATTCTCTTAACAGTATCTTTTGAAGAACCAAAGTTTTTAGAAAACCAATTTATGAATTTTTGCCTTGATAGATCATTCTTTTAGTGTTGTGTCTGAGATTTTTTTGATTAACCAAAGGTCACAAATATCTTCTCCTATATATTTTTCCAGAAGTTTTACTGTTTCAGGTTTTACATTTAGGTCTATGATTGATTTTAATTTTTATATATGGTGCATGATATGTATGAAAGTAGTTTTTTGGGGTTTTGTTGGGATCTTTTTGCATATATGTATCCAGTTGTTCCAACACCATTTGTTGTAAAGTCAACAAAAATCTTATATATTAATCTATGTAGTTCCCATTTCTGGTGCTCTTCATTTCTTTGTGTTAATCCATATTTCTAGTGACATTTTTCTTCTGCCTGCAGGTCTTTTTTTTTTTAATATTTTTTGTAATGTGGATCTGCTGGTGATTAATTTTTTCAGCTCTTATATGTCTGAAAAAGTCTTTATTTCACCATTACTTTTGAAAGATAAATTTTTACTGGGTTTATAATTTTAGGTTGACAGGTTTTTTTCTTTCCATAATATAAAGCTGTAGGTCTGCTGTCTTCTCATTTGCATTGTTTCTGACAAGAAATCTGCTGTCATCTTTATCTTTGTTTCTCTGTACTTCATGTCTTTTTATTCTGTGGCTGCTTTTAAGACTTTCTGTTTATCTCTGGTTTTGAGCAGTTTGATTATGATGTGCCTTGGTGTCGTTTTCTTCATATTTCTTGTACTTGGGGCTCATTGAGCTTCTTGGATCTGTGAATTTATAGTTTTCATCAAATTTAGAAATTTTATAGCTATTATTTTTTTTAAGATTTTTTATTTATTTATTTGACAGAGAGGAAGAGCACAAGCAGGAGGAGCAGAGGGAGAGGGAGAAGCAGGCTCCCCGCTGAGCAGGGAGCCTGATGCAGGGCTCGATCCCAGGACCCTAAGATCGTCACCTGAGCCAAAGGCAGATGTTTAACCAACTGAGCCACCCAAATGCCCCTACTGATGCTTTTGTTATTTTAGAGGATTCTTTTTTCTCTGTATGTTTAATTTTGGATAGTTTTTATTCCTATGTCTTCAAGGTCACTCATCCTTTCATTTCTGTTGTTGTAATTTCTTTTCCTAATAGTTCAATTGGGTCTTTTATATCTTCCATGTCCTTACCTTTTGAACACATAGAATATTGTTAGAATTATTGTTTTAATATCTCTCTCTGGTAATTCTAACATCTGTGTCAGTTCTGGGTCAGTTTCAGTTAGTTGATTTTTCTCCTAATTATGGTTCCTTTTTTTCCTGCTGCTTTGCATGCCTAACAATCTCTGTTTGGATGCCAGACATGGTGGATTTTACCTCACTGCATGTTGGATATTTTTGTATTCTTACAAATATTCTTCAACTTTTTTCAGGAATGTTGAAGTTATTTGGAAACAGTATAATTAATTTTGGGTCTTGCCTTTAAGAGTTGTTGAGTAGGACCAGAACAATATTTATTATAGTCTTATTATTTGATACTACTGAGACAAGACCTTTCTGAATATCCTACTCAATGTCCTGGAAATGGTGAGGTTTTCTATTCTGGCTGCTGGTAATAGGAACTATTTAGGCCCTCTTCCCTCTAATCATCTTGGATAGGTCATCTCCTGGTGTTGAGCAGCTTTCTCACATACATGTGCCAGTCAGTATTCTACTTTCCACAGATCTTCAGATTTATTTCTGTTCAGTGCTCACCTTCTCAGAACTCTGTCCTTTGAACAGTTGCTGCCTTAGTCTCCCTGGATTCTCAGTTCCATCTCCTCAATTCAGGGAGTCTGCTAGAATCTGACTGGGTTTTCCCTCCCTACATTATGGCCTGGAAGTTCTCTTAAGGCAGTAAATGGGCATGGGATATGCCTATTGTTTTCCATCTCTCAGGGATCATTATTTTTCATTGCTTATATCTAATGTCTTAAAAACCATTGTTTTATATACTTTGTCTAGAGGTTTGTTTGGGGATTCTTTTAGGTAGGAGGATAAATATAGTCCTTTTTACTCCATCTTGGACAGAAGTAGAAATTCATGTCATATTTTTAAAAAGAAAATTATAGATGAAGTGGACTGGAGCATAAACCCATCTCTCATTAGAAAATGGCTGGCTTAGGGGCACCTAGGTGGCTCAGTTGGTTAAGTGTCTGACTCTTGATTTCAGCTCAGGTTATGATCTCAGGGTCATGAGATCAAGCCCTGAGTCAAGTTCTGCACTGAGCATGGTACCCGCTTAAGATTCTCTCTCTCCCTCTCCCTCTGTCCCTCCCCTCCTTCTCGCTTGCTCTCTCTCTCAAAGAAAAAAAAAAAAAAAAGACCGGCTTGGTAGTTAGAATTGAGTTCTCTCTGAACTAAACTACATATTGTACCTATAATGATGAAAATTTAAATATGATCATTTGTTGCACAAAAATAAATCTCACATGTAGCATTAGCAAGACCTCAGTTACTAAATGGATTTGTGTGAATCCAGCCTTCTTAGTAACTTTTCTAAAAGAAGCAAGAATTGGCTTTAGAAGGATCTATTCTGTCCTCTCTGGACACTAGCTCTAAGATACCATTTTTCTTGCTTCCCCCAGCTTCCTGTAAGAATAGTATTCTTTGATTATTGGTCAACATCCAGGCCTTGCCTGTGATATGCACAGAGCTTGGAAAATAACATTTTTCCTTCTCTATCTTGTTATTTAATGACCCACTTGTTTATGACAGTTGCCTTTAAACAGGAATGTATCCTTGAAAGGTGCCAAACGAATGATTCATTTCTTTTTATTATTATAGTACAGAGCAGTGATTTTTCAAAGACCTGAATTTGTATCCCTTAACTGTCTTCCTTGAACCCTTCTGCTCTACCAAAGTGAAGTGTATACTACTATATTTCCCTTCAGTTGGGGAAGAAAAATCCATATTAACTATTTTCATTCATGAATTCATTTATTGAATGTTATTGAATATACCTACCCTATGACAAGAACTGTACTAGTTAGTAAGTTAATTAAGTTAACTTAATAGGTTAGGTGACTGTGGTAGGGCAAGTTGATGACATGTAAGGGTAGAGTGTAGAGGTTGACATGATCAAGATAGGTAGGTAGGTAGGTAGGTAGATAGATAGATAGATAGACAGATAGATAGATTTGGTAGCTGTATACAGAAGGAATAATAGCCTATTTAAGTACATAGTAAAAGCAAGAGATGTTGAGAACCTAAACTATATGGCTGCCATTCATTGAGGATTAAGGTTCTGAGCTAAGAACTTAACATACATGTTCTCATTTAGCCTAATGGGGTAAATACTCTTATTACCCTCATTTACAGATGACAAAATTGAGACTTAAGAGTGATCAGCACCTCCCCCAAGGTCGTATCTCTCTAGTAGCAGTGGAATAGGAAAGAAAAAAGGAATTATATCTGAGAGATATTCCTCAAGAATTTTTTTTTTTTAAAGATTTACTAATTTATTTTAGAGAGAGAGAGAGCATGAGCAGGGGGAGGGACAGAAGGAGAGGGAGAGAATCTCAGGCAGACTCCCTGCTGAGCATGGAGTCCGACATGGGGCTGGATCTCACGACTCTGAGATCATGACCTGAGCTGAAACCAAGAGTCGGACACTCAGCCAACTGAGCCAACTCAGGCGCCCCACTCCTCAAGAATTACTGGTAGGACTTGTGACAAATTAGATATAAATATTAAGGAAGAAGAAATCCTGATGAGTGTCAAGTTTCTATGTGGAAAGATCAGGCAGATTGGTGATACTTCATTAACTGAGATAATAAGTGGAAGAGAAAGAATAGATTAAGGTGAGTGAGACAGTAACTTTACTTTTAAACACTTGAAGTTTGAGGTTTCTATTGGAAATCCAAATAGGTAACTCTGGTGAGTTGTTGGAGATGCTGTATAGGAGTTTGGTAATGAGGAATAGAAATACAAACCATCACCACTTAGTTGTGAAACCTTTTAGTCTATTCCTTTGAGATTATCCAGGGATCATGAAGAAGAAAAAAATGAAATATAGAACCGAGAATTGGCAATATCTTAGGGATGGGCAGAAGAGGAGGAATCATTAAAGACACATCAGGAGGAGAGGACAAAAAGAACTAGAAGGAAGTGTTGCCATGTGAAGCCCAAGAAGGGAATGCATTTCCAAAAGTGGGAGTTAGTTAAAAGTGTTAAATCCTGAGGAGTGGTTAAGAAGCATAAAGACTAGAAAAAGAAATCATCGTACTTAACAATTAGAAAGGCTTTAGTGACTTTAACCAAAACAATTTGAGCAGATATGAATAATATGGGAGGAGGCCAGGCTAGAGTGTGCCGTTGCTGCAGAAGTGAAGAGAGCAAGCGGGGCTGTTTCAAAAAATATTGGGTGGGGAAAGGAAGAAGGGAGACAAGTCAGAAGCCTCAAAGGGAAGGTGCCTTAAAGAGAGTCAGTATGTTCTCGATATCTTTTTTGCTAAGTTTTGTTTTAAATAAGTTGGGGGGGGGGTGGATTACGGTTACTCCAGATGTCTTTTTGGCTTGATGATGTCGCTAGTGCTGGCAGCTAACACGGTTAACCACCAGACGCTGTCCTAGGCCCATCCCATCTGTTAACTCATCTAATCCTCACAGTGTCATTCTTACCCCTATTTTAAAAATGAGGAAGACTGAGATATCCAGAGCCTAAGTACTTATCCTAAAGTCACACAACCAGTAAGTAACAGAGACAGGATACAAACTAAGGGATCTTGGCTCTGAGTCCACCGTTCTTCCTACTCTGCTATGTTTCCTTATTGACCCCAAAAGTGATTCTGCTTTATTTAACCTTTCATTTTTTAAGATTTTATTTATTTATTTGACAGAGAGAGACACAGCGAGAGCAGGAACACAAGCAGGGGGAGTGGGAGAGGGAGAAGCAGGCTTCCCGCTGAGCAGGGAGCCTTATGCGGGGCTCGATCCCAGGACACTGGGATCATGACCAGAGTGAAAGGCAGACGCTTAACCGACTGAGCCACCCAGGAGCCCCTTAACCTTTTTTTTTTTTTTTAAACAGGAGTTCTCTGGAATGAACATTTCTTAGCCTGTTATCTTTTAAGACCTCCTTCAAATTGCTTTACATTCTTTAGAAACTTATTTCCTGGTGTAGGAATAGCTGTCTACTGTAGTCCTTTCCAGAGCAGCAAGAATAAACAACAGTCCCTAAAGAGATTTGACTCCTGTAAATGGGAGAGTGAACCTTCTAGAAACTCAGTAGACAACTCAACCCCTACCCTGGTTTAAACATTTCTTAAGAAAAAAATAAGCGGTGTTTTTTTGGGTGATGTTCGGCGCTGATGTGATATCAGGTTGTGTCTGCAGCACATGTGTTTTTTCTCTGCTCTGTGTTGAGAATGGCATGCATGTCATGAACCCTAAGAATGAGCCTGAAATTATCTTTTGTTCTGAGGAACAGAGGTGCTTCCAGGCTAGACTTTACAGTCATTGTAGAAGAATGTGAGGAAACACAACTCTGCTCCTGTTTGCACCAGACCTTGGCTGTATTACACACACCCTTTCTTCTGCCATTCCTGTGACTGACTTCTTTTAAGATGATTCATGATGGTTTTCCACGAGTAAACATGCTTTAGTCCAAATCCACTTAGAGCTCCTTTGCCTCCATTTTCCCTTCCCCTTTTCCACTTACAGCAGATGTTTATATTTGCATTTGGGCAGGCTGATCTCTTAGCCTTAATGCACTTTAGTATTGTTGTTTTTTAATGTTTACACTTTGCCTTAGTTAAACAAAGGTCTCTTTTCTCCATAAGCCTAGGTATATAATTACATTTATTAATGGTCTCACAGAGACTGTTTCCTAGAGGGAACTCATTCGTCTGCCACAAGCCTCATTTGCATCGAAGAGATGCACACACTGAAGAGATGCCCACACTGATCTGAATCTAGAGTGGTTATTAAATCCTTTTTAAAACTACTTTCCAAAGCTTGTCTCATTTGTGTGCCCTATTGAAATGTGATTCCTTTCCATGTTTTTTTTTTTCCTTTAACATTTTATTAGGAAGATTTTCAGATGTACCAGAAAGGAAAGAATCTTACAATTAACACTTACAGACCCACCACCTTGGTTATATCATGAACATTTTGCTACCTTATTTTATCATAACCTGTCTATCCATCTGCCCATCTCTTTACCCACCCATTATTTTTTATGAATTTTGAAGTAAATTATAGGTATCAGTACAGTTAAAAAAAAAAGATTTATTTTTTGAGGGAGAGAGTGAGCGTGCCCTCGAGTCAGGGTGGAGGCAGAGGGAGAGAATCTTCAAGCAGACTCCCTGCTAAGCGCGGAGCCTGATGTGAGACTCGAGAAACCAAGTCAGATGCTTAACTGAGCCACCCAGGCACCCCACTATACTTTATTAGAATGCTTTGAGAGGGGTGAGATGGTCTTTGCTGTGCTGGGACTGCCAACTCTTGAGTGCCAGGGGTAAGAAAGCCACATCTGTTACTAAATGGTATGGATTAGCTCATCTTTTTTCCCTTAGCTCAGCTGTAGTTGCAGTGGTAATTTCTCATGGATTATTTCAGTGTTTCTGCCTTAGAAAATCTCTTGGAAGCCAGCTGATATCCCAAACAAACATTATTTAGGAATATGAACTCCACAGAGAACATCCATTACCTCCATATCTCACAATGCAGCCCAAAATGCTTTCTTGTTCATATGCCCTAAATGTATTGTTGGTACATAGGAAGTAGGGCTTTCTTCTATCATACTGAGCTGACAAAAGCCTTAGGTTCTGAGGTACAGAAATTGTTTCTAGGCTGTTCTTGGCATCTACAGTTGTTTTACCATATGGTACTGGCTAATTTTGTCTGTTCTTCCCTTGAGGCTTTTGTGAATTGATTACATTTTTAGAAAAATTTTTAAATAACTTTTTAAAATGTCAAAGCTTTCTCAGTAGAATAAAATATGATGGGAGATTACGTCAACATGAGAACAAGTTAAGAGAATTTTTCTCAAAAACTTAAGCATTTAAATTGAATCTATACATAATTCCATATTATAAATTAGCATTGGTCATATTCATGAAAGCCCTGTTGATACGAAATATAAAGTAATCTTGGACCTGAAGAAATAATTCAGTTAGTGTAGAAATCATATGAGAGTTTCTGTAGCTCTTCTCTCTCTGGAAAGGTCATTTCTGGCTAAGCACACAGTTCCTAAAGGGAAGCACAGGAGAGGTGAAGGAGAAAGAAGACAGCTTAGCCCATCAGCTAAGCCTAATCAATCCTGGTCATCAGTGGGATCATTCATGTCACTTTCAGATTTGGAAGTGATATCCTGTAGAGCAGCTGCACCATAATATAATGGAAAAAACCTGTTTTTTTGAGTCAGAATTAGGTTTTGTTTCTAGTTCTGAAACCAGTTCTGTGACTTTAGGTCTCGCTAGGCCTAATTAGACTCATCTCAAGCCAACTGATCTATTTTCTCCTTCCTCCCGGGGAGTCCTGTCACTGCTCACCCAGATCTCAGTGTGTCTGTCTGGGTGCCCACCAAGCACTCCCAGGGGCCCAGGAAGCCCCGAGTAGGTAGCAGCACCTACTGTCAAATGACATGGAAAATGGTGGGAGTAGGGAGCTCCAAGAATCAGTCCCCCCATTGAAGTAGCCATTAAGCTGGCAAGTCTGACAGAATCAACCTTTTCAGAACTCTGGAATTGGTAAGTGAAAAATGAAAAAAGATTATAAAACAGTATGATCCCATTTTGGGTTTTTAAAATAAGTATTTATGGTACAGAAAAAAATTCAGAATATATATGAGTAGTGTTTCTCTCTGGCTACTGGGAGTACAATTATTATCTTGTTTATCTGCTATTCCTAAATTTTCTATAGTGAATATATATTACTTCTGTAAAAAATAGCAAAAAGCAAAATAGAACAGTTTGGCAGTTTCTCAAAAAGTTAAACATAGAGTTTCCACATGACTCAGCAATACCACTCCTAGATATATACCCAAGATAACTGAAAACATATGTACACAAAAACTTATACATGAATGTTTATACCAGCATAATTCATAATAGCCAAAAAGTGGAAACAAAGCAGATGTTTATCAGATAAATTGATAAACAAAATGTGATAGATCCATATAATGGAATATTACTCAACAATAAAAAGAATGAAGTACTGATACATGCTTCAACATGAATGAACCTCAAAAACATTATACTAAATGAGCCAGACACAAAAGGTCACGTATCACACAGTAACATTTATCGTGTATGTCCAGAATAGGCAAATCTGTAAAGACAGGAAGTCTGGTTGCCAGGGTCTGGGAGGAAGGGGGACTGGGAAGTAACAGTTAAGGGGTGTAGAGTTTTCTTTGGGGGATGATAAAAATGTTCAGGAATTAGATAGTGATGGTTGCACAACTTTGTAAATGTATAGTTGACCCTTGACCAACACAGATTTAAACTGGGCTGGTTGACTTATATGTGGATTTTTTACAGACACTACTCTACATGTATTTTCTCTTATGATTTTCTTACTAACATTTTCTTTTCTCTAGCTTTATTGTAAGAATATAGTGTATAGTATGTATAACATACAAAATATGGGTTAGTTGGCTACCAGTAAGGCTTTGAGTCAGATAGGCTATATTAGTAAGGTTTTGGGTGAGTCAGATGTTACACGTGGATTTTCAACTCCATGAGGCATCAGCTCCTCTATCCCCCATGTAGTGCAAGGGTCAACTGTACTGAAAACCACTGAACTGGATACTTTAAAAGGGTGAATTTTATGATCTGTAAAGTGTAGCTCAATGAAGTAATGTTTAAGAAAGGTAAAATAGACTATGAGCTACAAGCCATTAGAATGAAAAAGAATAGATTTAGCAAGTTAATAGTCAAATTTTCACTGAATTCTGTAATTACAGTTATGGATTTTTAAAAATTTTTAAGTCCAGTTAGTTAACATACAGTGTTATAATAGCCTATAGTTGTGGATTTTATTATTTTATTTTTTTTAGTTATGGATTTTAAAAGAGTAAGTTTTGTTAAAGAGATGAGAATCAGGAAATTATAAGCAATTATATAGCCAAATCTCCACAGCCTTTTTTCTTTTTTTTTTTAAGTGAACATTTGGGACATTTTAAAACTGATATAGGAAACTGTTTTCTTCTCTTTTTAGAGTTTGGCTTTATACTTTTAATTATTTGCACTATTTTTGGAATTGTTATCCTTTTTTTAATGCTTTTATCATTCTAATAGCTTTCAGAGAGTTTTTAATGAGAGTGTGTACATGTATGCTTGCTTGTGAGTAGATTTTCTCAAGTAAGCTGCCATCTCTAGATCCCGTTTAATTATGTCTAAGTGGTTTAATCATGTTCTAGAATAATATAAGCAGTATAAATAGATCTCATTTCCCCCTTTTATGATTTTCCTTTCTCCTGTCCTCATCCCCTTCCCCTGGGCTTTATACTCCAAAATATAAAATGGGGTTAGAGTATAATACCTTATTTTTAATTAATTCTTTCAGTAAACATTTATTGAGTACCTGCTATCTGTCAAAGCACTGTGCTAAGGTTAAAGATACAAAAATAAAATATCTGGTTCCTGGGGCACCTGTCTGGCTCAGATGATAGAGCATGTGACTCTTGATCTCTGGGTCGTGAGTTCAAGCCCCACACTGGGCATAGAGCTTACTTTAAAAACAGCAACAACAACAACCTGGTTGCAGACAGATAAAATGATACATCTTAGAGCTACTCTCTGAACAGTTAGGAAGGCATTTAACCCAGATAAGGGAGGTCATAGACAAGACTTCTTTCTACCATCAATAAAATTAGAAGGTTGATCTTTGAAAGCAAGTTACATCTATTATGCATTTTTAGAAAACTATTGAAAGTAGAGCTCATGCTTGAATCTTAGTACATCCCACAACTACAGAAGCACAGAAAAAAATCTTGAGAAAAGCAGTGGGATCTGTCTCCAAGACATGGTGTATATAAGCCAAACTGTTGGTTTTTTGGTTTTGTAAGCCAAACTGTTGGTTTTTTGGTTTTGTTTTGTTTTTTTAATTGGCATGAATACAAGCAGTAGACGAGCAAAGACCTGAGGTCAAAGTTTGGTTTCTGCTTCCTTGACTGCTTAACATGTTGAAGACTTTTTAAACTATCAGAGCTTTTAGAGGCTTTGCTTATCCTAATATACCTACTAAATTAAAAAGAAAAATACCATTATGAACTTAAAAGGAATTACTGTTTTCACTGGTATTTTTAGAGAAACAGACACGTAGCCATATTAGTTGTTAAATATTGAAATATATCCTTAGTGGTTGGTAAAGAGCTGATGCTGTAAGCCATCTGGGTGCTCTGCCATAGCCTGGACTGTCCCCCAGGGACTCTAACCCTGTATCTCCCCACAATCCAGCAGCTAAAAGATTATCTCCAGGCGTAGAAGGAAGCCTTAAGGACCCTGCTTCCATACTGCTTTGGCATCCATTTGGAGTGCTGGTGCCGGGCCATCCCCACTGTTTAATAATTTTGAATATCACCCTGTCTTTCTGACTGTTCCATAAATCATTGGCATTTTAACTATGTTTGTTTTCTGCCAATTGGAGTATCAAATGACCCTAGCTCACCTGCCATTGCCTATCTATGTAGAAGCAAAATTGAGTTGTATTATTTGCTGAATAACCCAGAATACCATCGTACTGTAACTAAGAGTCTCCTAAACCATGCTGCTCTTCTTCTGTATTTCTTTCAATGATGACAGTTTGGCCTAAGTTCTGTGTTCTCTTATTGTTCCTTCCAGTTCACTTTGCACCTTATAGGCCTCCAGATATCTCCCTGAAGCCTCTGCTCTTTGAAGTGCCCAGCATCACTACAGAGTCAGTGTTTGTTGGCCGGGATTGGGTTTTCCATGAAATAGATGCTCAACTTCAGAGTTCAAATGCCAGCGTGAACCAAGGAGTAGTGATTGTGGGAAACATTGGGTTCGGCAAAACTGCCATCATTTCCAGACTGGTGGCCCTCAGCTGCCATGGAACACGGATGAGACAGATCGCCTCAGACAGCCCACATGCCTCCCCCAAACGTACGTATTCCTTTTTAAAGAACTCCCTGCTTCGTTGCTCTGAAAGTTTTTCTGACCTATTATGCCTTACATCCTTTTATTTTCTGATCTGCAAAAACCTGACTTACACGAGAGGACCATTAATTCAGAGTTGAGAGAAAGAATGTAATACTCTGTTTACATTTAACCCACATACCTAGCGGTCACCTAAGTGTGACTGAGAAAACCTTTCTCTGGGAATAAATTTATGACTCTTCCCTTCTGGCAGTCTGGTTACTCTGTCCTTTGGACGATGACTGCAGCATCGCCTGTAAGAGCCGGTTGCACCCGTCACTGTCGGCTGTTGCTCAGCCAGGGCCCGTGTCCTCTCGCTCCGAGCCCGCACAGTTTGTGTGCAGCTTTAGTTCCCTTGCTCTTGAAGTCAGTACTGCACTGCTTGGGCTCGAACTTCATTGTGTCCTTGAAGGGTTTCTCCTGCTTCCTTGTGAAAAGATGCTGAGATCTCATATATATTCATACTTCTTTCATCGCAGGGCACAGCTTAACGATCACCACCAGGATCTTATTTTTAAAATACTCACGTGGTCCTTAGTACCAGGCACTCTCTAAGATCTTAACCAGTATTAATTCACCCAATCCTCTTATCAACTCAGTAAGGTAATTCCTGTTATCTTCATGTCACAGAGAAGTGATCTGAGGCCCAAAGAGGTTAAGTAGACCTCCTAGGTTTCAAAGCCAGTCAATGGTGAAACAAGTGAGCCTAAGCAGTCTGTTTCAGAGGCCAGTCTCTTACCCACTTTGCTGTCCTGCCTCTCCTTATTGGAGGAACTCATCTGAAGAAAGAGAATGTATGGATGTTCTTCCTATATAACCTATATATATAGAACTAGTCTGCCTGGTTTCTATTACTTAGAACAAAACCAGAAACTATTGCTCTGCTAGTCCAAATCAATAATCTAGCTCACCGCAAATTTTCAGACAGCAACCACTAGAAATGGCTTGAGATCATGGTAGTTACAGAGTCTAGCACATGCTAGAAACTCAACAGGAACTCTCTTCACATCCTCCAGATATTCTGGCTTCCTGATGAAATTAATTAGCAGCCTCCTGTCATTAAGTAGGCAGATTACCTCTGGTTAACTTAATGGATATCTCACATGGAGAAGAACTAGTGTCTACAGAGAAAACTGGTTGAATTAAGAGTCCCAGGGTATGATAAAAATTGGTATGGAAGAATTCCTTTCTCACAAGCACTGTCATGCTGTTTCTACAGGAAGCTTTTCTGAGGGAAATTAACATTGTGTCGTGGGAGCCAAGAGCCCAGAGTTTGAGCCCCAACACTCATGTGACTACACATATTTTGTAACTTGAGAATTTTAATTGAATTTTTTAGACCTGTTTTCTCATCTGTAAAATGAGGAAGTGATCTTTAAGATTTGTTCCTGTGTTAAAATTCTGTGATTCTAAAAACATATCTTCTTGAAGTTGAAAAGTAGTCGAAATTAACTTTCCAGACTATTCCAGTATTTTCCTTTGAGTGCTTAAATATCACACCAGACTACATCTTATCTGAGAAATCCAAGAGGTTAACTCTTTGAGTGTGTCAGAAAGAAAACCAGATTGCTAATAGGCTCTGGTTATTAGCAGACTCCTCTGTATATCGCTGTTGCGATAACAGGATGGTAGAATCCTGCAGGACAGAATAAATCCCGAGGGCAAAAAGAGCTGTTTTCTGAGAAAGCAAAGGTACCTGGGAGAGCAAGAGTTAATAGAACACAGCCCATGTGCTCCCCAAAGCAGAGGTTCTTTAAAGGTAGTTCATTAAGTTATTCTCTGACATCCATTGCCTTTTATCTCCAGAGATACTCTAAAAATACCAGGACGCTGCCATTCTTGAGATAAATGTCCGTATGTTGTGACTGTAGATTTGCCCTGATAGTTAACTTTCAAAACTTGAAGACGGTGTCAAAGGAGATAGAATATGTGGTTATGTATTTATCAGAATTACACAGAACCAGCAGTAGCCTTGTACAAAATAATTTTTGTTGTAATCTGCCCAAGTCCAAACTACCTCCTACCTCCGCCACCTTCCCAGAGCCACTAGCCCTTAAGAAGGGTCAAGAATACGTGACTGATAAAGCGTGCGAGCTGTTTCTGGGCATTAATCTGTTATTATGTAAGCTGGGGCTGGGAGTTTTCCTGGCAGCAGCAGAATTTCTTTCATTAATGAATAAGAATGATGTCTGTATGGAGAGATGGCTTAATTTTTCCACAGACTTTAATTTGCATCAAGCTGGGATAGGTTTATTTGAATTCCCAAGGGCTTTCCTAACCCTCCGTCAGTGATACCAGTGATAACAGTTGTAGAAATAACAAGAACAAGGTGGAAAATCGTTGGAGCTCCCAGCTTCCATCTCTGCATCATCTGCCTTCTTTGTTCTGCCCCTGCCTCCCGCACACTGCGCAGCACTGCTGGGAAAGATGTGAGCCTCTCAGCCTGCAGCCCTGCCTCGCCTGGCTCTGTCCTTCCCCCACAGACACTCAGCCCCCGGCCCGCCCCCTCCTTGTCATTTCCCTGGGACAGTACAGAAAAGCTGTCAAGGCAGGCAGTAGCCTGTCATCCTGCTTTCCACCCACACCCCTTCCCAAACCCGACTCCCCCGTCAGTCTCCCCCACCACCGTCATCACCCCCCCACCCCCCCAGCACAGACACACAAAGAACAAAAACATCTTGTAAAAATAGACCCGTTGTGTAATTTAGGCATTATTACGTTAACTACAAGTATACTCAGTACAGTAGTTAGGGAAGCTCTGTCTAATACAAGACAATCTTTTCTCATCACTAAAAGTCTCAGGGTAGGTATTATTTGGATTTGACATTTGCCAACAGCTGCCAAGCCCCCAGACAGCTGTTGAAGTGAGTAACCCCTACCCTCCCTAGTCCGCTCATTTCAGAAGTCTGTTTTGCCGGTTTGCTGTACATATTGACTGCTCTCTACCTACGAACTTGTTTCTCCTGTTCTCTGAGTACCAAGCAGAGAGTAAAGATACTCTGACAAAAAGGAAGTCATCTCCAGAAAACAGTAGCTGGAATACAGAAGGTATTCAGGCAGTAATTGCCCACAAAATCAAATACCAGACAAAGGGAATGGGGTGGGGAGAAGGAGTGAACAACAAAAATGATACAGTGACAGTCACTGAGCTTTACCTCAGTTCACACATTTTCAGTCTTTTTCCACTGCTGCCTCCCACTGCTATCCTCCTACAGTTATTCTGAACTCGGCTCCAGTGACCAGAGAATTTCCTCTCCCAGCTGGATGGAAGAAGTCTTAATTCAGTCCTGCTGGTGGGGAGTTAAATGAGGACTACCTTCCCCTATTCCTCCTCCTTTTCAATGGCTAGTGACCATCAACAATCTCCTAATTTTGATACCCGTTTTTATACTGTGATCTGTACCTATATATATATATAAAATTTCTTGTAGGAGATAAGGCATTTTCTAAATAACATGAACAAATGGAATTTTTTAAAAACAGCTTTATTTTTATTAAGTTACAATTCACATACCACACAATTCACCCACTTAAATTGTTCAGCTCAGTGCTTTCTAGTTTATTACAGAGTTGTACAGCAATCACCATAATCTAATATCAGAACATTTTTGTCTCCCCCCTAAAAGTAATGCCCATTAGTGGTCAATCTCCATTCTCCCCCTAACTCCCTATCTTCACCCCTATATAACCACCAATTTACTTTTTGTCTATATGGATTTCTCTACTCTGGGAACTTCATATAGAGAGAATCGTACGGTAGATGGTAACTGGCTTCTTTGAATGAGTGTAATATTCCATTATATGGATTTTCCGTATTTTAACTGTTCGTCAGTTGGTGGTCATTTGGATTATTTTCACTTTTGCACTGTTATGAATCTTGTTCCTTTGAACATTTGTGTACAAGTTTTTCTGTGGACCTAAGTTTTTATTTCTCTTGGAGTAGAATTGCTAGATCATAGAACAAATGGAATTTAATCAATCTTCCTTTTACTCAGGGCTTTATGAATATCTCATACAAACATCTCATCTTTTTAATCCAGATGTGGATGCCAACAGAGAGCTGCCACTCACACAGCCACCTTCAGCCCATTCATCCATCCCCAGTGGAAGCTGCCCAGGAACCCCAGAAATGCGCAGGCGGCAGGAGGAGGCTATGCGGAGACTAGCCTCGCAGGTACAATAGGGTTTCCAGGGTGCGGGCATGCCAGTTCCATTTGGACATAAAGGTAGGGGGACCCTTGGCAAAGTGGACAGAAATGTGTACAGCTATACCATGAGACCATGGAGAAAAGTTTCTCTTTCTTTGCTCCTCCTAGAAAAATACTTTGTCATTATGGAATGAAAACCTTATTGTTTGAAAGGCCCTCAGAAATAACCAGAGTCCCATAATGAATAGATAAAGAAGTCGAGACTCAAAGAAGTTATATGATTTATCCAAATCACAGTATAAGCACTCAGTAGTTTATTTTCATTCCTAGTTCAAAACTCTTCCTTCTATACTATACTGTCCATAATATTTTTATATGTTTGGGTTTTAAATTTCTATTTTTATCAAAGTAACATATGCATGATTTCAAAAATCAAATAATGCTCAAAGACTTATAATAAAAACCAGCAATTCTTTTCCCCTCCTTACGCCAAAGGCAGCCACTTTCAACCCCTGAGGCTGTTCTTCTGATCTTTACCTCCACTGTTTCTAAATAATATTCATATACTGCTCTAATTTTTTTCATCAGTTTTATATGTTATTTCTTGCTGCTTCTTATGGATGATGAGAATTTTAGGTCTTTCACTTTACTTCCTCCCTCCATCATCTCATACCGTTATATCATGATTTTTGTCTGAATCCACATTATAGTATTTTCAGTATTAGTACTGTGCATATATGTTTCATTGTGGAACCAAGGATAACATTTCCTTCTTGAGCAATTTTGTTTTTCCTGGGGTTACGAAATGCCTCATTTTAAATTTTGCTTATTCTTGATGGGGCACCTGGCTGGTTCAGTTGGTAGAGCATGTGACCATGTGACTCTTGATCTCAGGGTTGTGAGTTCAAGCCCCACGTTAGGTGTGTAGCCTACTTAAAAAAATTTAAAAAATAAAGTAAAATTTGCTTATTCTTTTTCAAATCTGTAGCTATAATCCATAATCCTTAATAGCTTTGTAAAATGCCTCTCAGTACAGTTTTCTACATCAGTTACATTTCCCCTGAGACATCTATCTTAGAGCATCCATCAAGCTCAGCCTGGACCTAGGATGCTCTCGAGGCTTACCACCTAGCTGTTATCCTGGAAATTCCCATTACTTCTCTTCTGTGTTTGATCCCATGTCATCATCTTCTTTCTTGATTTTATCTCTCATTTTGGTGGAGCACATCCGCCAGTGCACAGGAGGTAAGTTTTTAAAACTTAAGTTTCTAAAAACATCTTTATTCCATTCTCATTCATTACTATTTCTATGACATAATGTAATTTTAGGTTAAGAATTATTTCCCCTCAGAATTTTGAAGGCATTGTTCCATTGTCTTGAGCTTCTAATAATTGTTATTAAATGATATTCTTATTCCTAATTCTTTTTTTTATTGAAGATTTTTATTTATCTATTTGTCAGAGAGAGAGAGAGAGAGAGAGAGAGCTAGCACAAGCAGGGGGAGCGGCAGGCAGAGGGAAAAGCAGGTTGAGCAAGGAGCCCAATGAGGGACTCAATCCCAGGACGCTGGGATCATGACCTGAGCCAAAGGCAGACACTTAACTGACTGAGCCTCCCAGGCATCCCTTATTCCTAATTCTTTTTTTTTTTTTTTAAGATTTATTTATTTATTTATTTATTTAATTGACAGAGAGAGAGAGAAAGAAACAGCGTGAGAGGGAACACAAGCAGGGGAAGTGGGAGAGGGAGAAGCAGGCTTCCCGCCGAGCAGGGACCCTGATGTGGGACTCGATCCCAGGACCCTGAGATCACGACCCGAGCGGAAGGCAGTCACTTAACCAACTGAGCCACCCAGGCGTCCCCCTTATTCCTAATTCTTTATACCATTTTTGCTCTCCAGAAACTTTTAGGATCTTCTTTTTTATCACCATTGTCCTTGGGCCTTTTTTCCATTTAATGTTTTGGTACCTACCTGGAGATAGTCTTTGATTCTGGGAAGTGCTTTTGTACTACTTATTGATAATTTTATCACCACCATCTGCTCTGTTTTCTCCTTCTACAACTCTTTTTAATAAAAAATTAGATTTCTTATACTGATACTCTAGTTTTCTTTCCTATATTCTACTTTTGTTTTTCTATTTTGGTTTTTGATTTAACTTTAAGAGATTTTTCACAACATCACCTTCCAGTCCTTTCACAAGGATTGGCTGTCATAGTTTTCCAATAACTTTCTTTTGCCCTAGTTGTTCCCTTCTTTTTCATGGCATTCTGTTCTTGTTTTATAGATGGGTTATTTTCTCTTATCTCTTCCGTAGTACTTAGGCACTGGAAAACTGATTGGAAGCTTATGTGTATAGAGAGCTTAACTGTACAGCAGTAAGATGACCCACCAGCCTTTGTTGGAAACACCCAAAAGTCAGTGTTCATAAAGTTTTTTCTTTGTGCTGTTCTTCTCTAGCAAAAAATCCACCCATCTCTTTCCTGGAGGATTTATATCCTGGGTCTATATCTAGAGCTGGCAAGAGAAGAGCTGGAGTTTCACCATTCAGTATGCAGACTTTTACTCAAGTCCCTTGTTTTCAGTCCTGCACTTGACCCTTACCTATTCTGTGTCTGATGTCCCTAAGTCTGTTCTCCCTGGTTTTGTTTCTCTAATGAATATAATTCTCTTTCCTGTGGGTGTTGGGGAAGGTAGTCATCTGGCTGGGCAGGGTGGGTGTGGCTGTCTGGAGAGCTAACTGCCCCTTATATAAACTTCAAATAATGTCTGTATTTTCAATTCCCTTCCTCACCCCAATCTTCCACAGCACCTGGTGCTTCTAACTCCTGTGCTTTTCTGAGGTTTTACAGATGATTTGGCCTCATCCTATTGTCCTTCCTCCCAGCAGACATTTGTTTCTCGTTCTTCTGTCTGCTAAGTCATTTATGAATCATACATCTACTTTCTAACCTTCTATATTATAATCTGAGATTATAAACAGATAGCCATATAGGTGGAGTTTGCATGTCTCTTATTCTCCTTATCTTTGAGGATTTTCAACAGAAGAACAAGAGTTTTAACGTGTCTGTTTCCAATATTCAGAGAAATCTCTTGTCATGGTTAATTAGTAATGAGGAACAGGGAGTCATCTGTAATATCATAAGGTTCTAATTTCTTCATAGACATCCAGTCCAGCCCAGAGCTCGAAGCAGCATATTTCCCCCAGCTACGTTTTTAACTGTCCCCACTTAGCAGTGGGCTTCTGAAACAGTCTCAGATTTCCCTCATATTCATTGCTAACTCAGTGCAACTTTAAAAGACATCTGCTTTTTTCTAAATATTTTGGATAAACTAGCTCCCGCTTCTTCTTTAGAAGATCAGAATAAATATCACCTTGGAAATACATTGAATGCTGAAGAGCTTCCATCATCATCATCAATTTACTCATTTAGAATGGATGTTTGGAATGCATCAAATACAAGACTGAAGTTAAGGCAGTGAACAAAACAGACACAGTCCCCGCTGTTACGTAGCCCACGTTCTTGCAGTGGGAGAAAGCCAATAAACAAACATGTAATATGTCAGATCGTGATGAGTGCTGAAAAGAGCTCCAGGAATTACGTCTCCCCACATTGTCACTTCTTAGTCTCTCTCTCTCATCAAGAGAAAAAGTCTCAAGAAGTTTATGTTCAATATTTGGGAAATGTTACATATTGTTTGTAGGAAATTAGTGACTGCACTTAAGTGATCTCATTTTGGGGTGCCTGGGTGGCTCAGTTGTTAAGCATCTGCCTTCAGCTCAGGTCATGGTCCCAGGGTCCTGGGATCGAGCCCTGCATTGGGCTCTCTGCTCCGCGGGAAGCCTGCTTCTCCCTGTCCCTCTCCCCCTGCTTGTGTTACCTCTCTTGCCTGTCTCTCTGTCAAAAATAAGTAAAAAATCTTTAAAAAAAAAAAGTGATCTCATTTTAAATTCCATGATCGTGTCTATCTTAAGCAAAATGTAAATCTTTTTTGTGCCTAGAGATGGGATATCTTTACATTTATATTGAACATTGTATAAGAAATGGCTCTTTAAATTAAAATTGGTGTTTATGTTCAAGATTTGGAAAATGTTAAATATTATAAGTAGGAAATTAGTGATTATTTACACTTACTCAAGGAATATATTTTAAATTTCATGATTATTTCTTCCTTAAGCAAAATCTAAATGCACCTGTCTGCACCTAGAGATGGGATAGTTTTAAGTTTATAGTAAATGTTGTACAAGAAATGGCATCTTATTATCCTAGTAATTGTGCCATGTGTCACATTTTAAGTATATAAGCTTGTTCTTGGAAGCATAGAGCAGAAGCCAGCAATCTTACTTCTCATTATATAACAAGCCAGTAAGCAGAAGCCTTTTCAGTAAGATTTTCAAATCAATTAGTATTTTGAGGAGGTAAGCTAATATATGTGAATTAGAAGTGTCCGTGAAGGGGCGCCTGGGTGGCTCAGTCGTTAAGCATCTGCCTTCAGCTCAGGTCATGATCCCAGGGTCCTGGGATCGAGCCCTACATCGGGTTCCCTGCTCAGCAGGAAGCCTGCTTCTCCCTCTCCCACTCCCCCCTGCTTGTGTTCCCTCTCTCATTGTCTCTCTCTCTGTCAAATAAATAAATAAAAATCTTAAAAAAAAAAAAGTGTCCATGAAAAACCTCTTGATTTGATAGACAAAGTTCTTAGTGCCAATTCTTGTATATCAGTAATTATCATTGGTATTTTCAGGACCTATTGTTAGGTGGGGAGGAAAGTGCACAGGAGTAACTACGGGATGCTAACTTTCATGTAAGAAAGAAAGGGATATAAAAAAAATACACATGTATCTGCTTACTTGTGCAGAAGAAATGCAGGAAGGATAAACCAGAAGGAAAAGATACTGGTTACCTAAAGCTGGTTGGTGGGAATGGAGAATAGGAAGATATGGGTAATGGAAATGGGGTACCCATTAAGATGAAGAGAGAATGACACTCCTTTGCATGTATTTTTTTGTATAGCTATGACTCTTAGAAACATAGTGATGTTTCACATATCCAAAACATAATTAAAACCAACCAGTATGTTGGGGTGGGGGAAGCCCAAAGTAGAATCCAAACATTCACAAATAAACCTCACTGTATTTCAAGATTTTATGCATTTATTTAGAGTGAGAGAGAGTGCACACACGTGAGCAGGGGCAGGGGCAGAGGGAGAGAGAGAATCCCAAGCAGACTCCATGCTGAGTGTGGAGCCCAATGCAGGGCTCAGCCTCACAACCCTGAGATCATGACCTGAGCCAAAATCAAGAGTTGGACACTTAACCAGCTGAGCCACCCGGGCACCCCAAACCTAACTGTATTTCAAATGAATAACATGACCACACTGAAGAAGGCAGTTTGGAAGACAACATCTTGACTGAATACTGTAAGGCTAAAGACAAAAATAACTGTGCCTAAATGCTATATTCTGATTAATAAATGTGTTTCTCGCAGGCGTATGGTTAGCAATTCTGAAAATCCTTCATGTATGTATTAGAATTGATTGGATAAATAAAAATATTGTAAATAGCAACCCCAGGTTTCTCACTGTTGGAGAAAGAAGTTAACAAATGAGGAAAGGGAAATCTAAAGTGAGCCAGGTGGCACTGGATTGAAATCTGAGATATGAGCGTATACTCACAATTTTTAATATGTATATCTGTATCTGTAGATATTTCAATAAATATATAGAGAAAGATACAGAAATATAGACGAATCTTTATGGTTAGTATATGTATGTGCATTTCCTAGCTCTCTTCACTGAGAGGGCCCCAAATCAAAGACACTTCGATAGCAATAAGCATGCCTACTATTCAGATCTTGTTTTATAAACACCATTCTCCAATAAAAGAAACCAGGGCTCTGAAGAAGTTAGATAATGCCAGGTCTGGGGCAGGGTAAATATAAGAGGAGCCTGGGGCATCTTGTGGTACCAGAAAGCAAGAAAGTGCCTTTAAAAAGATGGGGGGCTTCTTGAAAGAACACAGATACCAACCTGAAGAAAATCCTAATGACCGAAGCTGGAACAAAGTGAGCAACAAAATATAGTATTGGATATAACCAATGGAATAAAATAAGTCCATATTTATTAAATCACTCAAGTAAATAAATGGGGGCAAAGGGATAGCTCTTTCTTCCAGTAGAATTCTAATAGTAAAGGTAGAAGGAAAGAGGGAGGAAATAGAACATCACTCTCAGGCAAACACTACATGATAATTGTTGCAGACAAGATCCACTGATGGATACTAAAGTCAGTGGGCAAAAGTTTGAGGAGAAACAGGATTTGCATTGTCTCAGTGTCTCCCCCAAGATATTTATTAACTACCAAGGGAAAGAGAGTAACTTTATAGTAGAGAAATCTGGCAGAAACCTTTACTTTAACCAAAGTGATCAAGGTCAGCGTCGTCAGTAACAAGACATATCAACATCGTGGGCCCCATGATATGATCTACCCTAGACACATCTCGTGTGTCCTTTGAGAAGGACACAACATTGTTTTTGTGGTATTCTTGCCCAGAAATCTCAGTTGGATTATGAGGAAAACATCAGACAAACTCAAATTGACATTCACCAGAATAATTGATCAGTACTCTTCACAAGTGTCAAGGTCATGACAAACAAAGACGGAGGAGCTCCTACAGACTACGGGAGTCTGAGGAGAAATAACAACTAAATGCAATACAGGGACCTGGATAGAATCGTGGAACAGAAAAAGGACATTAGTGGAAAACTGGTGAAATTTGAATAATGCCTTTAGTTAATAATATATTGTGCCAGTGTTATTTCCTAGTTTTGATAATTATGCTATGGTTACATAAGATATTAATAAAAAGAGAAGCTGGGTGAGGGATATACAGAAACTCTGTGTACTACTTTTGCAACATTTCTGTAAGTCTAAAATTAGTTCAAAATAAAAAGTTAAAAAATAAATAAAAGTCCTACTGCCAAAAAAAAAAAAAAGATCTACAAGCTGGAAAATTACTGAGGCAGAACCCAAGTCTGGAAGCTATTCTTAGCTTCCAGCCCCAGGGTAAAGATTAGAGTCAGAGTTGAGGGACAGGGAAAGGCAAGAAAAGGTCGTTATTCATACTAAACCTCCAGGTCCCTGGAAATATTAGAAGCCACACTAAAGTGTTGGAAGCAATGTGCTGAGCAAGAAGTCAGGTGGGGATGAGGGAATTCAAGGAGTGATGAAAAGGAGACATGGAATAAGAATATGAGAGCAGACCTGAAGGGAGGGTGTTTGCAACATTAGAATTTAAATGGTACAAATGCCAGTCATTATGTAAATCAAGTTTTTATTTCCAAATGAATTCCACATAGAGCTGTCCTCTTCTTTATGTGAGATTAGCTTAATCCTGTCACAGATTATTCATTTGAAGTAGAAAAGAGTCTTTGGAGAGTGAAGGCCTGGGGTTTTTAACATGAGCCTGACAGATTTGCTGCCACTCAGTCATTTGGCCCTTTGATGAGGATTATACTTCATCTTATGATTTCTTCTATACAGCACTAAATCAAAGTTTTTTATTTTTATTTTATTTTTTTTAAAGATTTTTTTTTTTTTTAAGTAATCTCTACACCCAAGGTGGGGCTTAAACCCACAACCCCAAGCTCGAGTCGCATATTCCACAGACTGAGCCAGCCAAGGGCCCCAAATCAAAGTTTCTTATACCCAAAGCTATACTGACCTCCAGTCTTTTCTTTTGTCTATATAGCCTGCAAACCTGCTTTTTTCTTTCTTCCCTCATAGGAGTAATTTAAAATTTACTTTCTATCAGGGCATCTGGGTGGCTCAGTCAGTTAAGTGTCCTACTCTTGATTTCGGCTCAGGTCCTGATCTCAGGGTCATGAGATCAAGCCCCACGTCAGACTCTGTGCTGAGTGTGGAACCTGTTTAAGATTCTCCCTCTCCCTCTGCCCCTCCCCTCCTCTCCCTCTCTAAAAAATAAATTAATAAAATTTACTCACTGTCTTTCCCAAAGAATTAATATAATTCTGGTCATATCAGACATATTTTGGCTAGAATTATTTTAATAAAAAGTCTAGGGATTTAACGTAAGACAAACTTGAAATGGAGAGAAATTATGCATAGTTGAAAATGAAATTTCAACAAATCCTCATGAGAGACAAGAATTCAAGGAGAAAGGTTCTACCTGTTGATTTTATTTATTTTTTTTTTTTAAAGATTTTATTTATTTATTTGAGAGAGAGAATGAGAGAGAGAGAGCATGAGAGGGGAGGGTCAGAGGGAGAAGCAGACTCCCTGCCGAGCAGGGAGCCCGATGCGGGACTCGATCCCGGGACTCCAGGATCATGACCTGAGCCGAAGGCAGTCGCTTAACCAACTGAGCCACCCAGGCGCCCTCTACCTGTTGATTTTAGGGGTAGACAAGAATTCAAGGAGAAAGGTTTTACCTGCTGATTTTGGGGGTAGACTAATTCTGAATCATTTCCAAGAAGTTGGAATGATAGTGACTGAATATAGGTGGCCGTGATAACTTTCTCAAGGCTGCCGGGAAAAATCTAATACCACTGAACACTGGTACGATGAGAGACTGAAGAAAAAAAAAAACTACATTAGCAGACTTGTTTCCTATTTGTATATGTAGGGAAAGTTGTAGATGATGTCAATAGACAATTTAGAGGAAGTACCAAATAGGTTTGACAAATGCACCTGTGTTTGTTCGTTACTATATGTGCATGTTCTATGTACACATGCTACATGACTGCTTTGAAATGTCTAGTAAATAACCTATTTTTAGCGACAGTGCAAATTTCGTGAAAATGTTGAATGGTCTTTCTGCCTGAATTCTGCAGAGCAATCAAGACTTTATATTTGGAATGCTAAAGAAATATTTTAAACTAAAAGAAAGAAAGGTAGCCACAGAAGGGGTAACTTTAGCAATGTCCTTTGTTAGATAAAACCTCATTCAGCCAAGGGCACAGATGATTTCCCCCCACCCCCCTCCCCTAGCACAGATAATTTTTAATAAAATCAGTAAGAAAAACCTCTTCCTAAATTGCTGAATTTTTATCTTCAAACTTCTATCCCATTACTTTAGGCAAAGGGTAGGTTACAGCTGATTTGCTCAGCTGTGCTTCACTTGGACATGTGGAAGCAGTCAAGGTAAAATGTGATGAAAGTTCATATTGATTCAGAGGTTTGCTGTTTGCTTTTTATGAAGTGGATATTTGTATCCATGTGGATATGACCACTGACATTCACTGTTCATTGGGAGGACAGATCAGTTGCCGCCAGGTTTTCTCTTTGGTTCCTTACATTGTGCTCAAGATAGGTAATAAAGCAATGGCCAGTCTATCTAAAGAAGAGTGGAGATTTTTTAAATATAACTTCTCATTTCCAATTCCATATTGTGCTCACATATCATTGCTTCACTCACAAGCAATTCCTATCCTCAGTTTTCTATGGATAGTAACATTTCCAGTATTAAATTTCTCTGTGTGCTTAATGAGAAGGATTTCAGGTTTTAAAAAAAAAAATGTTTAAAAAAAAAAAGTGACATTTCTAGTATTTGTTAAAAAGCAAGAATGACCATACCTATAGATTAGGAGTCTTTTCAAAATAGAACACTTTAGTGGATGACTGTTCTCTGAGAGATGACAGAAAAGCTGGAGTCCCAGTAGTATATCTATGAATGCTCCTAGGGTAATTTTCACCTGCCTAAAGGCACAAAGCGATGATAATAATGATGGAGAGGAAGAGGAGGAGAAGGGGAAGGCAATGAGGATGATGATGATGGCAACATCAGCTGACATCACTGTGCACCTTCTTTGTGCTGAGCACCATGCCAAGTACTTTCCATACATTCAAGCTGAATCTCCCCTGCCAATTTCATGTTATCTCCTCAGTCACTTCACTTTTGTGAGTACTGAGCCAGCAGAGTGCTATAGATTAAAATCACCCTCTGCACTTACCCTTGAGGCAAAGAGAACAACCAGAAGGAATGAGCTCTGTGCAAATTCAAACAAACAAACAAACAAAAAACCCAGAGGTTAAAACCAGGTTCCAGCCAGACAGCCCAGATGGATGGATGATATTAAGACTCACACATTTTCCAAGTTCTTTGAATTTAAGACCTGCAGCTAACAAA
This sequence comes from Phoca vitulina, assembly GCF_004348235.1. Lineage (NCBI taxonomy): Eukaryota > Metazoa > Chordata > Mammalia > Carnivora > Phocidae > Phoca > Phoca vitulina. The sequence continues at coordinate 2,108,941 of NW_022589744.1, forward strand.
AATCTCAGTCGTTTCCTTTTTCCTGTCATGTAATTCTGGTTGTGTCTGGGTGCTAGAAAATACTAATGATAATTCTTAAATCTGAATTATTTTTTATAAAGCTATTTACAACAACATTAATTTTTAAAAGTAAGGAGTTAATAAGTATATGTGTTTATTGAGATTAACAAGGTTTTTCTGGGATCATTTTATTCCTAATGCTTTATTACAAGATTGGACTTTTTCCTGTACTGTTCCATGCTGAATAAATATTAGAGAGATAAATGTAAATCTTTATTCTCAGGCTTGTTTCCTATTTCTTATAATCTAAAACCCAAATTCTGCAAAGGAATCTTATAATCCAAAACTCAATTTGCATTTATAAATTTTAATTGTGAATTATGATATGTGTATACAATAGAAATATTGTATCAAATTTCTGATCTTAGATAAAGCAGGCAGTTTCTGAGATAGCAGCTTTTGTTTTTACTTGAAGAAGTTGAGGAATGGGGAGACGGAAGACAGTGTTAGAGAATGATCATACAGTAACCATGGCTATTGTTCTTGCTCCTGGTAAACCTGTTCGCATTCTCATCTTTCTGTTGTAGGTGGTTGCCTATCACTATTGCCAAGCAGATAATGCCTACACCTGCCTGGTCCCAGAGTTTGTCCACAATGTTGCTGCCCTGCTCTGCCGCTCACCTCAGCTGACGGCCTATCGGGAGCAGCTTCTTCGGGAGCCTCACTTACAGAGCATGCTGAGCCTTCGGTCCTGTGTTCAAGACCCCATGGCCTCCTTCCGGAGGGGAGTCCTGGAGCCCCTGGAGAATCTCCACAAAGGTACAGATGGGGTGCACAGAAGGCGAAAGGTGGAAGCTTTGGAGCCCAGGTTCACCTAGAGTGTGCCATAGAAATGATGATTTTTATCACATTGCCAGAGCCAAATGTGCCATAGCTGATGTCCTGTAGGATACAGTTAACAGAGAAAAGATTTTACTTTGAAAAAAATGAAAATTCCTTCAGGAACTGCTACTTCTTTCCTTCTTTCTCTCTAAAAATTCTTGTTCTCGCTTCCAAATAGAATACATTTTTCTTGTACTAAAAGTAGTAGAGCTTCTAGTCCTTTCTGTAGAATTCAAAAAATCAGTAAAACCATGGTTCCAACTGCATGTTGTGGAGTTTGTATGGTTAGAAACCTCCTCATCACTGTGTTTGGGGTTTTTTGTTTTTGTTTTTGTTTTTTACTCCACAGTCAGGTAAAATGAAATGGTATCCATGGCTGCCCAACTCTGTGTATGTCTTAAACCTCAGCTTTCCACTAAAAACTATTTAAAAGGTATTTAAGATATTTTTAAGAAATGGGGGGAAACACTAGGTGTTATGCACAAACAATGAATCATGGAACACTACATCAAAAACTAATGATGTAATGTATGGTGATTAACATAACAATAAAAATATTAAAAAATAAAAATAAATAAAATGGAATCCATCTCCCTCTCGTGCTCATGCCCTTCCTCCCTCTTTCCTCTGCAATTCTAGTGTCGGCTGTGGCCTGTGCGCCAGCATCTCCTCCTTCGCCCATGTCTACCCATCCCCTTAACAGTGTTTAGTCCGGCTGGAAGCCAGAGAAGAGGACTTGAGTGAGCAAGAGGTTCCTGAGCAATTGTGTTTATTCCTGAGAGACTTTTATATCTTTCTTGAAGGTTCTGGAGGTACTCAGTAAGAAAAAGTGACCATAATTTCCTTTCTCTCGGCCACCGTCTTCAGTTACTTCAACCTCCATACTAGTTACTTGGATATCAGAGTTTCTCTTCTCAATTCTGATGACCTCTGTGTACCTCTACTACCTATTAGCTTCTCCGTACCCTGGACTTTTTTAAATCTTGGAATTTCTCCACAGATATTTTAAAGCATATTTTCTGCACGATCAGTCTACATCCTGCTAATTCTGCCTTCGTGATGTTTTCTCACAACCATCAGTCTCAAATTCCTTCCTGCCGTTGTTACCCCAAAGACCCTTCAGTTGCTCATGGCATCATGTCTATATTACTACCCTTCCTGGTCTTCTCTGGTTTTTTAGTTTAATGCTTCTTTCATATCATAGCACACTTAGAAAATTTTAAAAACTTGGATAGCATACTGAGCTAAAAAGTCGCAACTCCTTATAGCTAGGTATAACTGGCCTTGAGGTTACAGCCATGCCAAGCCCCCAGAGCCCTGAGCGCTAAAGAGATTCATTTTTAAGCACACCTCTAACCCATTCTTGACATACCTAGTAGGGAAACTCTGCCCCAATCCGTGCAGTCTTGTAGACTTTATGTACTGCTTTCAAATAAAGCTTCATCAAGTATCACTTTCATCACTTAATTTCCCTGTTCAGAAACTTGACTTCCTATTGCTACTGAATTAACTTCCAGCTTCTTAGTCTAGCATATAAGGTACTTGACGGCATGGGTCCAACCCACTTTCCGGCCTCACTATATACTTTTACCTGTATGAACCCTGTGTTTACATGTAAAATACTCACTGGCTCTTAAACACTCACTTACGTGTTCCTGCCTCCGTACATTTGCTCATTGTTCCATTTCTTGTTATGCCTTCTGCTTACATCTCTATTAGAATATTCTGCCCATCTTTCAATAACCAGCTTAAATGCCACCTCATTCATAAAAGGCCTGCTGATCCCACTGCCACCCTCTAGTAAGATACAGTATTCTTCCAAATTGATATTAGGTGGTTTTTTTTTTTTTTACAATTTTTAATTTAGGGTACTTAACACATTATTATATGCATGATAAGAATTTAAAATTTTATTACTAACATTTATTGAACTATATGTCAGATACTACAGATATTATACTTTGTACTTTATAAGAATTAGTTATTTCTGTACCTATCCTATCCTTTTGACTAAATTGTATGCTACTGAAGTTAGGAACCTTTTCTCATTCATCTTTTATCCTTCGTATTGGTTACCCCACCTTGAACACAGTAGGCATTTCAGGAAATGAAGTTTGAACAAATAAGTGAACATTGAAATTGCTCACATACTGAGTGCCTTGAAGGAAGGACAGTGATACGAGGATTTACATCTTACAACTTATTCAAGGAGAATATCCAAATGCTTGCAGATCCAGCTTTAGATTTTCAGCCATGACTCACGTGTTTCAGTTTTGCTTCTAGATACGTCTGCTCATGTAGGTCTCCATAAGCAGCTTTAGATATCCTTATTGGTAAATATTATTCTAAGTGAATTTAATTATTCCAACTGATCCCCATGTTCTTTTATTTTTTTTATTTTTTATTTTTTTCTAAAGATTTTATTTATTTATTTGACAGAGAGAGAGACAGCGAGAGCAGGAACACAAGCAGGGGGAGTGGGAGAGGGAGAAGCAGGCTTCCCGCTGAGCAGGGAGCCCGATGCGGGACTCGATCCCAGGACCCCGGGATCATGACCTGAGCTGAAGGCAGACGCTTAACAACTGAGCCACCCAGGCGCCCCCCCATGTTCTTACTTTTAAAACAAAATCCCCATCATGAGCAATAGCTGAAAACACAATTTATAAAATAAATGAAATACTAAAAAATTATTTTATCAACCCATAAGAAGGCAGGAAAGAAAAACAATATTTTTTTTTTAAATGGAACAAGTGGGGATAAAAGGCACAGCTTAGAGACTATAGTCAGTGATATCATAAAAGTGTTATATGGTGACAGATGGTAGCTACACTGGTGGTAAGCATACATAATGTATAGAGAAGTTGGACTATGTCATAAACCTGAAACTAATGTAACATTGTGTGTCAACTATACTCAAATTTTTAAAAAATGTTAATTAAAATTTTAAAAAAAAGCAATATAAGAAAATAAAATGGGTGTTGTGTTAGGCTGCTAAAAAAAGAAGCAGTAAGTTAAGCAGAGAAAGAAAAACACTGTATGATCTCACTTATATGTGGAATCTAAAAAAACTAAAAACAAAAAAAAAAACCAATCTCATAGATACAGTGAACACGTTGATGGTTGCAAGAGGTGGGAGGTGGGGTATGGGAGAAATGGAAGAAAGGGGTCAAAAGATAAAAACTCCCAGTTATAAAATTTGTAAGTCATGGAAATATACAGCATGGTGACTATAGTTAATAATACTGTATTGCATATTTGCAACTTGCTAAGAGAGTAGGTCTTAAAAGTTCTCATCACAAGGAAAGAAAGTTTATAATTTTGTAAGGTGATAGATGTTAACTAGACATGTTGTTTTCATTTCACAGTGTACTATACAAATATCGAATCATTGTGCTGTAGAACTGAACCAAAAACACAAAATCAAATTAAATTTTTTTGAAAAGCGAAATGCTATACTTAAAGTCAGTCATATCAATAATTACATTATTTTAAATGGACTGAGCATTTCTTTTTAAAAAAGGCAGAAACTACCAGATCAAATAAAAAGTGAGACCCAACAGTATGCTATCTACAAGAGGGTTATCTGAATACAAAGACACAGATTGAAAGTGAAAGGATAGAAAAATATATACCATGGAAAAAAAAAAAAAAGAAAGAAAAATATATACCATGTAACCATGTGGCATAAGAAAGCTGGAGTGGGTATATTAATGTGAGGTAGAGCAGACTTGAAGACCAGAAATGTTACCAGAGGGCCATTTGATAAACATAAAAGGAGACCAATTTCTGGGAAGATAAAATAATCCTACGTGTGTATATACCTAGTAACAGAGGCTCAAATTACATGAATCATTGTCAAATCACTATGTTGTACACCTGAAACAAATACAACATTGTATATCAACTGTACTTCACTACTACATATTTTTTAAAAGAATGAAAAATTTCAAAATAAAGTTTTTTAAGTGAAAAAAATACATAAGTCAAAAACTTATAGAACTAAAGAGATAAATAGGCAAATAATCATAGCTGGAGATTTTAACACCTCTCAATAAGTATTAGAACAAGCAGATAAAAACCAAATGTGTAGATTTCAATGACACTGTCAGCCAACTTGATCCACTCAAATTTATAGACTACTACCCAATAACTGCAGAATATATATTCTTCTCAAGTACACAAGGACCATACTCTGGGCCATAAAACCAAGTCTGAAGGTTTCAAAATACTAAAATCTTATAGAAAATGTTATCTGGGATAATGGAACTAAATGAGAAATCGATACAAATAAAATCCCCAAATATTTAGAAATTTAACAACATACTTCTAAATAACCAATGAGACAAGAAGAAATCACAGAGGAAATGATAAAAGTATCTCAAAATGAATAGTGTAAAATCAATGTCCTAAGTTTCTGATGTAATAAACTAGAAAAAAATTGAGGAAGATAAACCCAGAGTAAGCAGAAAGAAGAGTAAAATCAAGAACAGACATCAATAAATAGAAAAAAAATTAATATTTAAAATGAATAAACCCCTAGCAAGACTGATCAAGAAAATGAGAAAAAAACTCAAATTAACATCAGATATAAAAGGGAGATGGCACTATAGTTCCTATAGACGTTAAAAGAAAAATAAGGGAGGGGCGCCTGGGTGGCTCAGTTGGTTAGGCAGCTGCCTTCGGCTTGGGTCATGATCCTGGGGTCCTGGGATCGAGCCCCGCGTCCAGCTCCCTGCTCTGCGGAGAGCCTGCTTCTCCTTCTCCCTCTGCCTGCCACTCTGCCTACTTGTGCTCTCTATCTCTCTGTCAAATAAATAAATAAAATCTTTAAAAAAAAAAGAAAAGAAAAATAAGGGATTATTATAAGCATCTTTATAACATAAATTCAACAACATAAACTGGACAAATTCTCCAAAAAATACAGCTTACCAAAAGTGACTCAAGGAGAAATAGAAAATCTGAATAGCCCTTACCTATTTAATTTAATTTGTAATTTAAAAGGGAAAAAAAATCTTCAACCAAAAAACTCTAGGCTGAGATGTTTTCACTGATGAATTGTTTTCAACATTTAAAGAAGAAATATTTCTGCAAAAACAATAAAATTAAAAAGATGAAGAAATAATATCAATCATATACATATGTCTTCAGAAACTAGAGGAGAAGGGAACATTTCTCAACTTGTTTTATTAGACAAGTGTTACACTGAAAACAAAATATGGTAAGGATCTCGTAAGAAAAGAAAATTACAGATCAGTATTCCTCATGACCATAATAGCAAAATCCTGAAAAAACTAAGAGCAAATCAATTAGTCCTACTCGATCAGGAATGCAATGTTAGTTTATTTATTTTATTTTATTTTATTATATTAGTCACCATAAAATACATCATTAGTTTTTGATGTAGTGATCCATGATTCATTGTTTTCATATAACACCCAGTGCTCCATGCAGTGCGTTACCTCCTTAATACCCATCACCGGGCTAGCCCATTCCCCCACCCACCTCCCCTCTAAATCCCTCAGTTTCTCGGAGTCCATAGTCTCTCATGGTTCGTCTCCCCGTCTGATTTCCCCCCCTTCATTTTTCCCTTCCTTCTCCTAATGTCCTCCATGCTATTCCTTATGTTCCACAAATAAGTGAAACCATATGATAATTGACTTTCTCTGCTTGACTTATTTCACTTAGCATAATCTCCTCCAGTCCCAAAAGATGGGTATTCATCCTTTTTGATGGCTGGGTAATATTCCATTGTATATTCGGACCACATCTTCTTTATCCATTCATCTGTTGAAGGGCATTTGAAAGTTTATCAGGGTAATTCATCATATTAACAGAATAAATGAGAAAATCTATATGTCTTTATATAAATATATATTTATGTAAAATTTTGCATACATAATCTTCTCAATAAATGCAGTAAAGCATTTGACCAAATATTACAATTAACAATAAAAACTTTCTGCAAACTAGGAATAGAAGAAAACTTAGTCTAATAAAGGAAAACTCCAAAAAACACACAGCTAACAATGAAATGTTAAATATTTTCCCCCTAATATCAGGAATAAGACAAGAATGTTCCCTCACTCACACCACTTATATTAAATATTCAACATTCCACTGGTAGTCCAAACTACCACAAGAAGAAAGCAAACAAGCAAATAGTAAAGATTGAAAAGGAAGAAATAAAACTGTCTTTATTTGTAGATTATGTACCTAAAACACTCTCAGGAATCTACAAAAGAAAAAAGCCTACTAGAACTATAAATATAGAACTCCAGGCTATAAGGCCAAAATGCATAGATCTATTGTATTTTTATACTGGCAGAAAACAATTGAAAACTGAAACTTAAAAAGTAGTGTGGCAGGTTTTTTTTTTTTTTTTAAGTTTTTTTGTTTATTTAAGTAATCTCTATACCCAACGTGGGCCTCGAACTCACAACCCTGAGATCAAGAGTCACACACTCCTCCAGCTGAGCCAGCCAGGTGCCCCGGTAGTGTGGCAGTTTTAAAAGATGGCTGTAAAGTCTTTGGCATTCCTCCTACCCAGAGTTGGGGGTCTCTGTCTCCTCCTCTTGAATCTTAGTAGGCTTGTGACTGCTTCAACCAGTAGACTACCATACAGAGATGGTATGGACATCTTGAGGCTAGGTCATAAATGTCCGTGCAGTTTCCATCTTGTTCACTGACACACTTGCTTTTGGAGGATTGCATTGTCACGTAAAAAGTAAAGAAGTACAAACCAACGTAAGTGTTCCAGTTGACTGCCCTGACATTGGAGTTTTTGTTCCAGATGATTTCAGCACAGCCATTTAACCCCTACCTGTCTGATCCAGCAGTAGATAACTGGAACAAACAATATTTTATGTAGCATCAAAATACTTAAGAAAAAAATTTAACAAAAGATGTATAAGACCTCCACAGTGAAAGCTACAAAACATTGCAGAGTGAAATTAAAAAACTTAGTAAATGGAAAAAATACACCATGTTTGTAGATTAGAATTTTTCGCCAAACTGGTCTGTAGATTCAACATAATCCTAATGAACAGAAGATTAAGACACTTCACAAAAGAAGACACACAAGTGTGCCTACAAGCACATGAAAAAGTGTTTAACATTATTAGTCATCAGGAAAATGCAAATTAAAATCAAATGAGACACCAATTTACTCCCACTAGAATAGTTAAAATTTTTCAGGTCGAACATCAAATGTCAGTGACAGTGATAAGCAACTGGAGCTCTCACACATTGCTGTGGGAGTATAAAGTGGTACAACTACTTTGGAAAGCTATTTGGCAGTTCCTTATAAAGTTAAAATATAAATCTCCTTTATGACCAAGAAATTCTATGCCTATGTATTTACCCAAAAGAAATGAAAACATATGTCTACAAAAAGACTTGTACAAGAATGTTCATAGCAGCTTTATTCATAGTAGTTAAAAACTGGATAGAACCCAAATGTCCATCAACAGAAGAATGGATAAACAAATTGTAGTATATTCACTCAATGGAATACTTCATAATATTAAAAAGAAATAAACTAATAATATGCTCAACAAAGTAGATGAATCTCAAAATGATGTTAAGCAAAAGAAGCAAATGTATATAGTCTATGGTGATAGAAGAGTGATTGCCTATTGACGATTGGGAGGGAATCTAAGAGAACTTTCTGGAATGATGGAAATGTTTTATATTTTGATTGGGATGTTAGTTACGTGAGTATATATACATATTTGTCAAAACTGATCAAAGTGTACAGTTAAGATCTTCACAATTAACTAAATAAATTTTATTGCAATAATTTTTAAGATAGAGAATTTTTTAAAGTAGCTGAAACTTTCTTTCCAGGAAAGTTCAGTGGAAAACATTTTCAGTTTAGATACAGAAGCTAGATTGCAAATTGTACATTTTTCTTTTAAAAAATGAAAGTCATGGGGTGCCTAGGTGGCTTAGTCATTAAGCGTCTGCCTTCAGCTCAGGTTGTGATCCCAGGGTCCTGGGATTGAGCCTGCATTGGGTTCCCTGCTCAGTGGGGTGTCTGCTTCTCCCTCTCCCCCTGCTCGTGCTCTTTCTCTCTCTCTTTTTCTCTCTCTCTCTCACTTGCTAACTCTCAAATAAATAAAATCTTTTTTTAAAAAATGAAAGTCTATATTTTCAAAATACTTAAAGGTTCTACAAGTGTGATGGCTAAAACATATACAGGGATGCCTGGGTGGCTCAGTTGTTTCAGCATCCGACTCCTGATTTCGGCTCAGGTCATGATATCAGGGTCATAAAATCGAGCCCTGCATCGGGCTCTGCACACTGGGCGTGGAGCCATCTTAAGATTCTCTCTCCCTCTGCCCTACTCTGCGCATGCATGTGCATGCTCTCGCTCGAAAAAAAAATTTTTTTAAATAATAAAACACATACATACAAAACAAATGAAAAAGTTTTGACGTTTCCTGGTGAGCTTTTGCTTCAGCCACCAATATGCAATGAAAGGAGATACTAATTTGTTACCACAACTAAAAGGAAGATAATTCACATGTACAGCTTTTCTGAACAAAATGTTGTCTGATATGAGCCTTGCTTTCACTTTTGATAATTCTTTTTTTTTTTTTCACTTTTGATAATTCTTATACAGTATACTAGTAAAATCCCATGCAGTAGGATTTAGTTATGACTATAGTACTAGCTACCATCTCTTCTCTTGCAGTCTCTGTAATTCTTATTTCTCTCAGGGGCAGAGTGTCAGAATGGGGCTGCTAATAAGCAAGTCAGTTCCAGCATTTAAGTGTACATATAAGCGAGGGCAGTAGGGAATCCCTGGTGAATACAGTTTTACAAGGGAATAAAAACAAAGGTTAGAGGGCTTAGAAACTTTTCCAGGGACTTGTCAGCTAGAACAATGCTCCTAAGCACCAGTCCATCTGAAGTTTTCATTAGTCCCATTACAAAATAAGAAAAGAGAAACAGCCTAGAATTTGTTATGTCTTTCCTGTTTTTTTAATATTAAAATATTTTTATTCTGTGAACTAATGGTGACAGTAGATGGTAGTGGCACTTTAAATGTTCTTACATGGCAGGGCGCATGGCGGTAGAGCATGTGACTCATGATCCTTGGGGTTGTGAGTTCAAGCCCCACGTTGGGTGTAAAGCCTCCTTTAAAAAAAATAATAAATAAGAAGTAGCAATCCTTTGTTGGTCCCCAATTTTTTTAAATTTTCATTTGTCTGTAAAATCTTTTAAAGCTACTGATGATAGAGTATGTATTTAACCTGCAGAAGTTTGGAAATGAACATGCAGAAGCATTCTTGTAAGGCTAGTTGCATTTGAGAGGTGAAATCTAAAGATCATTAAGGCCTCATCTCTTAAATTTATAACTGAGATATCTTACCATTTAGCAAAGGAAAAGGAAATTTTTTAGGAATACTTCTCGTTGTTCTACAATATTAGTACCATTTGGAAATCCTTTACATTTATTTTTCTGAATCCTAAAAAAGGTAATCTTAGATAAACATGATGTCCTTATTTCTTAACAGATGAAATATTTTTTTATTATTATGTTATGTTAATCACCATACATTACATCATTAGTTTTTGATGTAGTGTTCCATGATTCATTGTTTGCATATAACACCCAGTGCTCCATGCAGAACGTGCCCTCTTTAATACCCACCACCAGGCTAACCCATCCCCCCACCCCCCTCCCCTCTAGAACCCTCAGTTTGTTTTTCAGAGTCCATTGTCTCTCATGGTTCATCTCCCCCTCCGATTTCCCCCCCTTCATTCTTCCCCTCCTGCTATCTTCTTCTTCTTCTTTTTTTAACATATAATGTATTATTTGTTTCAGAGGTACAGATCTGTGATTCAACAGTCTTGCACAATTCACAGTGCTCACCACAGCACATACCCTCCCCAATGTCTATCCCCCAGCCACCCCATCCCTCCCACCTCCCACCACTCCAGCAATCCTCAGTTTGTTTCCTGAGATAAAGAATTCCTCATATCAGTGAGGTCATATGATACATGTCTTTCTCTGATTGATTTATTTCGCTTAGCATAACACCCTCCAGTTCTATCCACGTTGTTGCAAATGGCAAGATTTCGTTTTTTTTTTTTTTGATGGCTACATAATATTCCATTGTATATATATACCACATCTTCTTTATCCATTCATCTGTCGATGGACATCTTGGCTCTTTCCACAGTTTGGCTATTGTGGACATTGCTGCTGTAAACATCGGAGTGCACGTACCCCTTCGGATCCCTACATTTGTATCTTTGGGGTAAATACCCAGTAGTGCAATTGCTGGATTGTATGGTAGCTCTATTTTCAACTTTTTGAGGAACCTCCATACTGTTTTCCAGAGTGGCTACACCAGCTTGCATTCCCACCAGCCGTGTAGGAGGGTTCCCCTTTCTCCGCATCCCTGCCAACAACAGATGAAATATTTTTGATACTTCCTTCATATCACCTATATTAATAGGTGACTTCTAAGTAACTTCTTCAAGGAAGCAAATCTCCAAAAAAAGGAAAAAATAGCCAAGATTGAGAACAATATAATTATCTTAAGTGGGACATATTTCCTTTTTTTAAAAAAAGAAATGATATATTGTCTGCTTTACTCTTGGCAAGAATAATATAATCTACTGGGAATTTATGTAAATGAAAATTTGATTTTATCAGCAATGGAATTATTCATTAAAATGTCTAGATAACAATTTAGAGCATGTTCTTGATCTTTATGCTTAAGAATGTGTTTGAAATGTTTTTCCCAAAGAAAATCCCAGCAGATGCATTATCACCAGACTTTTTTTCCATTGGAAGATCCTGGCTTTCTGATGAAGGAGTCTGGGTGAAGTTAAGGGAGGTATAATTGAAGTTGGGGAGGCAGTGGTGTGTTGATAAAATTTTAACAGCCAGCTGGAGAAGGAGAGCTTGTAGTATTTGTTCGTTTCCACTGTGTAAATAAATATTCTCACCTCGGCTAATTTCAGGCTACCAGGCTGCTTAACAACCAGCTTTTAAAAATACTGCAGTGGGTTCTCCTGGACCAGTACAGGATGGCTTCAGCACACCACTCGGTGGGGCAAGGTGATGGTGCCCCCACTTTTGTGGGTCAGTCCATTAGTCCCAAACAACTTTTTTCTCTTCCCTAATTCTTTGGACTTCCCTATTCTTAGGAATAATATTTTTTTCTTAGTACTATGTCATCAAGGATGTCATTTCATTAGTAATCATTGTTAATAGAGCTGGAATCCATAGTTCATTTCAGAAAGTCACCAGTTGAAAGTAATAGTTAAAACTCTTCATAATTTGAGAACTGACTTATAGTCCTTACAATATTAAGTTGCTATAAATATAGAGCTTGTACTTTGGGGGGAAAATAGTTAAGTTTTATTAATCATGAAAAAAATCTGCATATTTTCAAATAGAAAGCCAACATATGTATTTTTGATGGGTCTTGACTCTTTTAAAAGAGCCAATCTTGTACAGAAGTCCACAGACTTTTCCTTTTGTCCCCAACTTACTCTTTTCCTCCTCAGGTGTAACCTGTGTTCCATTTCAGGTATTTAGTGACTTTTTTCTTCCCCCTGCTTTCCTCCCTTAAGAACCTGTCAAGTCATACTAACCACACTTGATCCTTAAACAACCCAGAGGTTAGGGGCACGACACCTACAGAGACAAAAATCTGCATACAACTTGTGACTCCCCCAAAATTTAACTTTTAATAGCCTATTTTTTACCTGAAGCCTTACCGATAACATAGTCAATTAACACATATTCTGTATGGTGTATGTATTGTGTAATGTATTCTTACAATAAAGTAAGCTAGAGAAAAAAGTTACTCAGAAAATCATACGAGAAAATACATTTACAGTACTGTACTGTATTTCTCTAAAAAAATCCACATGTAAGTGGACCCGTGCAATTCAAAGCCATGTTGTTTAGGGTCAAATGTAGTGATTTTTACTTCTTACTTGAAATTCATTTGTACTAACGTGTGCATTCAACCTGGGGTTTTTTAAATCTCTAATTTGTTCACTGTGGTTCAAGAATCACTAAGCATTTAACGAGAGTGGAAGCCTGAAAACCCACCAAGCCTTTTTCTACAGCTTCGCCCTAAAGATCAACGGATTTTATCAAGTTAGGAGAGTAGAGTATAGAGTTCAGGAGGGAACTAAACACAAAACTGGCAGGCATTTGTCTTTCCCATTGATTCCTTCCTCCTGGGAAGATCACACAAGTGTCTGGTCCCATTGAAGCTGCATTAGGTATAGTCTAAGAAGCTGCTAGTCCTATAAGATCTTGGGATCCAACCTGCCTAGTTGAGATCTCTCTATTGGCTGGGATTCCTTTTCTCTGTTCCACACCCTTCCTTCCCACTACACATTCACATCAAGTCATATATACTGTTTTGGACTTCACATTAAACCTTTTTGGTGGGGGCGCCGGTGGGGGGGGTGGTTCCCAAAGGAACATGTGACTCTGTTCTCTTAAATGCTATCAGATAGAAAAAACCAACACATTCTTTTCAGCATTTTCAAGTATGGGAGAAAAATGAATTTCCATGTGCAAATTTTCACAAATGTCATGGTCAGGCTGTCTCACAAATGATAACATGGGGGAGATGATGATGATACATACACTTCATACATTACATATGTAACAAAACTTTCACCCCTGGTAAAAACAAAATGAATTCACTAGATGAATTATTCTTTGTCTTTATAATAAATTATGTACCCTGAGCATTTAGTAAACACATAAGAGATCTTTTCTAATTTTTTTTTTCCCCGAACAGATACGTGATCAAAGACCCAAAAAGAACTCAGTTATCCACTTGGTAATTATTAAGTAATCTGTTTCTTTCTGTCTCAGAGAGAAAAATCCCAGATGAAGATTTCATCATCCTAATTGATGGATTAAATGAAGCAGAATTTCACAAACCGGATTATGGGGACACAATTGTTTCATTTCTGAGTAAAATGATTGGAAAATTTCCTTCTTGGCTCAAACTAATTGTAACAGTTAGGACCAGTTTACAGGTATGTGTTTGTTTGCTTTGGGACCATATATTATTTCTCTTGGAGAGTGCTTAAACAGAAAAAGTTCTAGATCCTTGTTCCTTAGTGATGAGTTTTTTTAAACCTCTACCATGTCCTAGAGCACTAGCAAGAATAATTCCCAAAGAGTATGTTTTGAGAGTGAGAGATCAGATGATCTCAGTCCAGTCTCTGTGTATGACTCTCTTAGTTCAGATTCCCACTCCCATTGCTCTGGATAAGTTTTGATAAAGTGTCCCTCAAAATCACATGAAAAGAAGGTCCATTTTTCTAGACTTTGTCCTGAGCACAGCAATGCAAATTATATCCCTAACACTCTAATTTGCTGTTTGAGTTTTGTTTTACTTTTTTTTTTTTTTATCATGTAATGCCATGTAAAACCCAGTTCTGTCTGCCATTTAGAGTCAGATTTTCTCCTTCCCGCCTCTGCTTCAACTCAGACAACTTTTCTATAACAGGACGGTGTATGCCGTCCTCTAAGAAATATTGGCAGCATTAAGGCTTTAGATTAAATGTACTACAACTGGGAGATAAGATTTTTTTTTATCTTTTTTACCTTCCATCCTCACTCACTGATCACTTAATGGCCTAGAAGAAGGACTAGAAATGTGGGACTGAGCCTGCAAAGACATATGGGCTAAGGATAAATAACTTCACCTAATCTCTCACAAGGTTACATAAAACCTTGTTCTCGCTGTAGCTGAGTTGGTAACCCCTGTTCCTTACATATTCATACTTGGTTTGGAACAGTTTCGCAACCTTTTTTTGCCTAACCATTGCCTTGTTTGTTGAACATCAAAGTCTCACATATTACATACCTATCCCACTATTTCGATACAACCCACTTGTAATAATTAATAGTGTACAGAAAACAGTTTCTCCTTCTTTTTCCCCTCTCCCAGGGACTTAGTAGTATTTCTGCATGTTGACCAATTAGCTTTGCTGCCTTCTTCAATCAGAAACTATACTTATAATGCTGGCCACCACCTTGCAGATGTTTGTTGTTAATCTCAAAGTAATTTAAATTAAAGAATGTGGATGAATCAATGTAAATGCATCTTTACAACTAAAAATTATGTAATCTACTGTTACTGGTCAGTAACTTGATTGTTAAAAATGAAGGATGGAAAGAAGAAACTTCCAGGAACACAATCTCTGACTAGTTTTACTAAATGTATGCTTAGGAGATGTTATCCTCATTTGTATTTTTACATAATGCCATGTGCAGAGTCAAAAGACATTTTAAGTATGACTTGATGAGCAGATGACTTTAACTTTTCAACTGTGCCAAAGGACAGGAAAAAATACGTACTACTATACATATTAATCTACAAAGTCAAAATTTCAGTGTCCTCATAAATCAAGACCTGTATAACTTCCCAGATACTTCATTCACTTCGACAAAGAATTTTCTTATTTTCATTCAGCTCTGACGGTGAAATAATTCACAGGTCTTTAAAAAAAAGAACCCTCATATTTGATAATTCATTATTTCCACAGACATTTCTGAAGTACTTCAAGTGTGTCAGGCACTTTCTAGGAGCTGAAGATAGAGCAGTAAACAAGACAAACTATATCCCTGCCCTCATAAAGCTTATATTCCAGTGAGGAACACAAACAAAAACTAAGTGAAAAATTAAACATATATTAAAATTTTAGGTAGTATTGGTGTTCTGAAGACAAATAAAATAGGATAAACAGATAAATGGGAATTATAGTTATTTTAGATAGGGCCATGGGAAAGCCCTCTCCCAGGAGCCTGGCAAAATAATGAGATCTGATTTACCTTTTTAAAAGATTTCTTTGGCTGCTGGCCACAAAGATAATAAAAGGTAGGGGATCGAGAATAGGAGCAGTATAGGCGAAAGGCTTAGGCTAGAGTCGTCATGGTAGGGACCCTGTGAAGTGGTCGTATTTGGACTATACTATGAAGGAGAATCAAAAGGATTTAATGATGGGCTGAATGTGGGGTGGTCAAGAGAGAAGATTCAAAAGCAAAACATGGGATTTTGGTGCACAATTGGGTAAATGCCAGTATGAGGAAAAGAGAAAGATCATAGAGGCCTATAATTTGGTGGTGGGGTTGGTGGTAATGCGGTTCATTGACATGGGAAGGTTTTGTGGCAGGGGGCAAAATTCATTAGTTCTGATTTAGTCATGTGAAGTTTGTCTATACAACATTCCAATGTAAATGTCGAGTAGACCAATGTATACAATGAGAGCTCAGGGGAGAGAACTAAGCCGGAAACACAGGTTAGGCCTCATCCAGGCAAGGTGAAGATTACATAAAACCTTGACAAGAATCATTTCAGTGAAATGATGCGGTGTTGAATCTGATTGCAACAAAGAGAGGACAGAACGGGAAGGAGGAACAAGAGAGAGGAAGTAGAGAAAACTCTTCTGTGAAGTTTTGCTAAAAATGGGGACAGAGTTTTAGGATAGTAGCTGGGGGGAGGGATTGTGGTGCCATTCGTCTGTGTGATCCAGTAAAGAAGAAGAAATTGATGCAGAAGAAAGAGGATACTTGCAGGAACAAAGTCTGTGTGCAGATAAGATGGCATCCAGAGCATAAGTAACCACAAAGCCCTATCACCTTTCCCCAGTATAATTTCCAAGCAGATCACCAAGGTACCAAGCATATTAGAAGTATTCCTTTAGGCTAAGCATCTCCAAAAAGTCTTCACTAAAATGTAGTCATCTTATTAGGAAGGTTAGAAAGGCACATTTTTATATGGTGTTCTTTGAGTCCTCGTGCATTTCTCTTACTGAATTGTACTTTGATGTTATGCCATGATTTACACTAAGATTACAACAAAAGAGTTATATGGCACTCCACTTTCTATTTATGTTAGGGGTGTAATTTAGAATATTGACCATTAAATCACTCCTAAAGTACCCTTTGTGAAGACCGATAAAAAATTATCTCAAGACTCAATGTTAGGAAAAGTTGTGTCCCCTCTGTGCAACAAATTTGTTTTAACCTATGCATACTAATACTTGATCATATTTCCCTCTTTGGCCACTCGGAAGTTTAGAATAAATGTGTGGACCTCAGAGTGTATCACAAGAGTTAGGGGAAACTGAAGGTCTTTCTGTCTCTCTCTCTCTCTCCATCTGTTTTAGGAAATTACCAAGCTGCTGCCTTTCCATAGGATTTTTTTGGATCGACTAGAAGAGAATGAAGCCATAGACCAGGATCTGCAGGCTTACATCCTGCACCGGATACACAGCAGCTCAGAGATCCAGAATAACATTTCACTTAATGGCAAAATGGACAATACTACATTTGGCAAACTCAGTTCTCACCTCAAGACCCTCAGTCAAGGGTCCTATCTATACCTGAAACTCACATTTGACCTCATAGAGAAAGGCTATCTAGTGTTAAAGAGCTCTAGCTACAAAGTAGTTCCTGTTTCGCTCTCTGAGGTTTATTTACTCCAGTGCAATATGAAGTTCCCAACCCAGTCTTCCTTTGACCGGGTGATGCCTCTCCTGAATGTGGCAGTGGCCTCTCTGCACCCGCTCACTGATGAACATATCTTCCAGGCCATCAATGCTGGTAGCATTGAAGGCACCCTAGAATGGGAGGATTTTCAGCAGAGAATGGAGAACCTCTCCATGTTCCTAATCAAGCGCAGAGACATGACTCGTATGTTTGTACATCCTTCTTTTCGAGAATGGCTTATCTGGAGAGAAGAAGGAGAGAAAACCAAATTTCTCTGTGATCCCAGGTAAGCCATAGACCTGTAATAAGCAATTCTGAGCCTATTTTGTATTGATTGCATGGAGCATGGGTATTGAAAGCAGTGAGAAGTGTTCTTCATTGAACATTTCACACAAAGGAAACATCATCTCTGTTTCTTCTCAAGACAAGGCTGTAATGAGGTTAATTTATTTTCTCACAATGTTATTTCCATAAGACTCAAAATCTGCATAGATATTTAGAATACCCCCCTACCTTTCTATATATTCCTAAATAATTTTCTTTGTGCTAGTGAACCCAGGCTATAATTAATTTAGCCATTTCATAGACTTCCTCAGTGTTCTTCCGATATGAAGAAAGAATTGATATATTGTTCATCTCTTTGACTTAAACCAGAATCATTTTAAAATTGCAGTTGCCCTTTTAAAAGTCATATCATTTTTAAAGCCACCAGTGACTAACCCCATTAAAGCCCATCCAGTGCTAAGGTTTATGCTGGAAAATGGAATCTTAAACCTCACAGCTGAAACAGACCTGAAGAGATCAGCTGGCCTAGCTGCTCTCCCTGTAGATGAAGAAGTTGCCATTGTCCCCATTTTACAAAGGCCTTAAGATGCTGAATCAGTGCCAGAAGTCATCAAGTTAATAGATAGGAGGAAGGAGGAAGGACTAGAAAAAGAATGGTAGATATGTGGTATGTACCACCTTTTCCTGCCCTGCAGTCATGCACGCCCAGCACTCTTGCCTGATGAGCTTGACCCTGACTTAACAATCTTTCTCAGCTCAACAAGCCAGACTAGGTGTGAAACTGTTTCCCATTCTCTTGGGTAGAACCTGGATCTCTAGCGTCCTAGTGGGGTGTGCTTTCTACTCCACACTACCTTTTTAAAAGAATTACTCCTTTAACAAAGTTGGTGTTTTCATATATCCCTGCCTTCCGGGAAACAAAGAAGACACCAACAACAGAGCTGGCAAATGCAGAGCTTATTCTGGCTCAGAAAGAAGAGAGGCCGAATTTGGCCGTGCCTCCGACCTGACTCATCAGAGAGGCTAAAGCTCGCTGGCCACGCTGGGGTTTTATTTCTCCCCTGGCGTGTTCTTCACCCGGCCTTATTGGACACAACTGTGCTTGTGGGCATGCTGCTCAGCCTACTACATGCCAATTTGTTAGAAAATTAGTTCCAGATTCTGATGAAGATATTAAGCCAGGCAGTAGATTCTGTGGTATTTTCCCTGAGAGAGAAACTTTTAAAGAAACAAGCTACAATGGAAAGAACATGGGTTTTTGAGTCATTACCTGCATATAAATTCTGTTTCTTCTAGGAACTGTGACCTTTGGAGAGTTTTATGTTTCTGAGACAATTTTCTTATCTATGTAAAAGAGATAATAATTCCTAAAGTTGTTGAAAACTAAATGAGGTCATATAGTATAATTCCTAAAATAGCAGAGTACAAAGAAAGTGTTCAAGGAATCTTCTTCCCCCGCCACCCCACCCTTTGCAGTAATAGACCCTTTAGATATACCTTAACTAAATCCTGTGGCTAATTGGATAGGCAACAGTAGTCCTCTGCTATTAGCATTCAGGGGCCCAAAATTTAAAAAAAACAAAACAAAACTTGAGTCTGAGTCTCTTCTATGAATTGTATGACATTCCCAAGAGTATTTTATTATAAATCCCACTAGTACTGCTACTATGCTAAATACATAGAGTTGGAAACCACATATTTAATAAAAAGAACCAATCTAGAATTGCCTCATGAACACGTTGAAATCAGTTTCCAGAGAAACTTTGCCAGTTGATCTCTCTCTCTTCCTGGAACATCTCAGGGAATTGAATGCTGAAGTCCAAGGCAGCCAGGCTCCCACTGAATTAACAGTGTCCTTACAACAGATAAAATCCTCAGGGGCTCCCAAAGGAGAAAATATGGCATTTTGCAGCCATATCCTGACTTTACAAGCTTACCTTCTCAACATGATTTAGCCAGAAGCGTTTTGGCAACAAGCTGATACACTGGGACAAGCAAACACTTCTAACTTCAGATGCTGTGTGGTCTGTTCCCTGGTGATTGAATAACACACAGAGCTGCTGAGGGATCATCATATATCACTTAATGGCAGAGAGAATAAAATAGTAGGACCGGGAGTTACCAAAAAAGCTTCTTTACATTTCATTTCAGTTGGAATCCAGCCTTCTATCCAGCACTGTCTGGCACCAGCTTTGTTACTAAAGTATTGATCTCAGAGTTTGAGGCCCCTCTGGGTCAATGAGGTAGAAATTCACTAAGAATTTAATGCTATGGGCAAAGCCCAAGGTGGCCTTTCAAAGAAACTGGCTATAATTGCTTTCCATTTCAGGCAAGTCTGATTAGCAGGACTCTTTCAAAGCAGGGATTGTCTTTGTGGCCTTCAGCCTCTGCTTCCTGTACATTCCCCCTCTGCTCTTCTGTTTCTCCCCAGTTTCTGTCTAGAGCATCGCACGTATTTCCGTAGACCAGAGAGAGCAACTCTGTGCCTCTGAAATCATGCTATGTAAGCCAGTGCTGACAGGCCTGTCTCGGTGTAAGGAGAACTCTCAGAGGCAGCAGAACATCTCTGTCTCTTCTAGTCCATCTTCCTTGGCTTTCAGCACTCACTCGTTCACCCTGAACTAGCTGACCTTATTAGGGAATTAGACACAGACGAGAATATTCTATACTGAAGCCAAAAAGTAGTTGATCTTCATCAGAAATAGGCCACCCACGGAGGTACTTATGCTAAGCTGAAGAGAGTCAATAATCTGAGGATGGTGCTGGAAAGAGGAAATAGCAGAGCCAGAGGTCAGTGCTACAGCTGAGATAGAGTTTTCCTTATTTTAAATATCAGACGGCCTGTTGTCCCAGGATGTCAGAGAACTGACATCCCAGAGAGAATGACCTAATGTTGCATAAACATATAACTGTCACAGAAAGAGATGAGTTATAGATGTCTTTTCTCAGCTTGGTAACAGGATGGGTGTGTGTGGGTGTATCAAACTGTGAGCAGAGCATCACTGAAAAATTTATCACATCAGAACTTCTAAAACTTTGGATTGCATTCTGGATGAAAATATGCCTCTTGAAGCCCTGACAAACGTTAGACCTCACCACTTTATCCTGCTTTCCATTTCCCACTATTCATCACTGTCATATCCTGTCATACTCTGAAATTAATCCATTTTATGTTTTATTCCCTCGGGCACTGAGATATCAGATTAACTCAGTAATCTTATAAACTAATCTCTGCTATTATGCTAATAAGAGGGAGATAGAAAACCCATCTGAAGCGACTTGTGCATTTCAAGTAAGGCGTTTGAGAAAACAAGTCATCAGTCTTTGTTATCTAACCTATTGATGACTTTGATAGTTGAAATTTGAGGCTGGGAGAGTAAACAGTTGGGGGCTGCTGGCCCTGTGCAGCTTAATATTTCTGCAGAGCGTTAGGCTAGCCCTGCATGAACCCCCACCCTTTTTTTGTTTCCTTTCTTCACTATTTTTGTCTTCCTGGTATCTAGCCTCCCCTTCCATAGGAACAGATCACAGATCAACATTTATGTATATACATATATATAGGAGTATATATATAAGATCTTTATATAAAGATCAGAAGACTCAGTTGCCTTATTTTTAAGTGTTTGAATAAAACACATGAGGCTTGTGAACTTTGTTGAGTACTGAACTGCTACGACCTAATGAAGTTCCGATTTGGGAGCCTGATTTGGGTTGACCTGATTTCCTCAAACTAAGAGAAGCAAACTTTATGGCAGGTGAAAAAGGGGGGGAAGGGCTACACAAATCCTGTGAGGGTAGTTGAGTATTTACTTGACTCTCTGTGACTAGAGTTGATATCTTATAATACATGGTCTGTTGAGATTTGTCCTAGTTATTTTGGTCATATTAGTACATGAGTTACACATTGGAGACCTGATGCTCCAAAATCCATGCCACAAAGCAGACTGTCAGAGGAGAATAAGCAATTTTCCTAAGGCAAAAAGAAGGCATTCCCCCTAAAAGGGAAAACTAACTTTGTGCAGAGGACCTGCACAGCCTGCCTTCTTATAGAATACATGGGTCTGAAATAACCACAGAATGGTGAGTTGCAGAGTTAAGGTGATCTGATTTTTTTTTTTATAATCACAAGGATTTTTTTTATTATGTTAATCACCATACATTACATCATTAGTTTTTGATGTAGTGTTCCATGATTCATTGTTTGTGCATAACACCCAGTGCTCCATGCAGAACGTGCCCTCTTTAATACTGTTTTAATCCAAACATGAGCCTCCGGGCAGGATGACATTTAACCTTGCCCTCGCTGAAGCACAAACTCTAGGTTACTACTGATAGCCATTGCAGGCTCCCACAACAAACCCTTAAATTGGGAATAGGTTCTGCTTTCCAAAAGCATTAGGAAAGAATTCAGCAGTGATGGAACATGGGAAGGAAAAAAGGGTCTGGAACCACATCAGCCCTTAGGAGGTTTGGAAGAGTTACGTCAAGGAAAAAGACAATGTACATCCTTTACTGGCACTTGACTTAGTAGATGATCTTACCTGCCTGGAAATATTAACTCTCTAATCTCTGTGCTGGGTCTACATCTGCTGCACTTCTAATTCCTTTCTATCACTGAGAGGGGAAATTAGTCTTCTGATGTTACAATTTGCATGTGTACTTTCCAAGGAGAGATTTCATTGATATGTCATATTATTAGAGATTTGTCTAATTTGCCAATAAATTTTTTCCCTTATTATCTAATCCAGTTTCTGACTCCCTATTGGCATCAAGAATAAATGTGGGACTCATATCTGAAGTATTACTCTAGTGACCTAAGGTCATGGTTTTGTGATTTAATTTAGCAAGGGAGAAATTAGATGAAATCTAATGTATATCTTGGAATACGTCCAGTTTGCCAACTGTATGAATGTCCTTCAACTTTACAAATTTGTTTTCTCTCTGTATAAATCATGGGGCCCACATCTATTAGTCAAATAGGCATACTGTTCCCATCTTTAAAACTCTTATGCCTTCAACAATAACACTTTTTTTTTTCCTTTTCCAAATCCAAAATTAAGTTTGGAAAAAGCTAGTAGTCATTCTTACTGTCATAAAAACTCATGTGAAGTTTGCTAAAAGTTAATAAATATACAAAGAAATAGTTATTATGATAAGATGGAGAGAGAGCATTCTTTTATGATTTGGAAGGCATGCAGAAGAGTCAACGAAAGAAAACACAAAACAGACTTGTACTGTCCTATATTTGATTTTGCTACAAGAAAGTAATATTGCTTTATATGTTTAAAGTTATATATAAATATATGGGCACCTGGGTGGCTCAGTCGTTAAGCGTCTGCCTTCGGCTCAGATCATGATCCCAGGGTCCTGGGATCGAGCCCTGCGTCGGGCTCCCTGCTCCGCGGGAAGCCTGCTTCTCCCTCTCCCGCTCCCCCTGCTTGTGTTCCCTCTCTCGCTGTCTCTCTCTGTCAAATAAATAAAATCTTAAAAAAATATATTTATATATAAATATATAGATATATGTATATACATACGTGTATATATATGCATGTATTGTGTGTGTGTATATATATATATATATATTTTTTTTTTTTTTTTTTTTTTTTTGAAGTGGGTATGCCCTGAATAGCAAATGCTGGTTAAAACAACTTACCTAAAAATCTAAAATGGGAAGTAAAGCAGGTGATTAAGGAAAAGTTTTGGTACTGAAAGTAGCATAGGAAATAGAGGCTAATTTGTCCTATTAATGAGTCTCTGAAGCAACACTGGCCGAATGAGAAGATGGGAATCCCACAGGCTTTCCTAGGTTGTCAAACCACGATTAATGGCACAGCAATCAGAAGTAGTTACCACCAGCTTAGGGGGACATGACAGCACATTTTCTTTGTTGTGAGTACAGCAACTTACTCAGCTGTCTCTGGAGACTTTCGAAAGCAGCTAGAGCTCCACATTTGGTAAAATCAGCACTAATAGGCTTCCATCCTCTCAACCGTAAGAACCCACAGCCGTGAGACATGTACTCACATGTATTCACTCAGCCATCAGCATATTCAGTCGGCTCTACCATTCCAATTTTACTCGTAAGTATTCACGGACTTATTTCCACCTCTACAGACCACACCCTAGGTTCTCACATGAACTGCTTTAGCCTCCTAACTAGGGAGAGCCTCCCCTCTATCCATTCTCCACCAGCAGCCAGTCATTTTTTTTAAAGCACAAATCCAACCATATAACTTCCTCTTGAAAATTCTTTAATGGCTACTTCAAAGCCCTCTATAACAAGGATATCTTCTGCCCACCTTTTTAAATTGAGCTCATTCATTCTCCCTCTTATTCATGATATTCTGGTCATAACTGATTGCCTGCAAATTCCTAGAACTTACTAAGCTCTCTCCCACCTCTGGGCCTTTGCACTTAACAATTCCCGCCGTCTGGAGCTCATTTTCTCTGGCTCATCACATGGCAAGATCTCTCACTCCTCCTTCAGATCTCAGCTTAAAATGCCATTTCCTCAGAGAGACTTCCACTTGTCACCTTATATAAGTAAGTCCCTCCTTGTTTTAGCATAGCAACCTATACACTTCCTTCCTAACAGTTGTCACACTCTATTATTAATTTGTTATATGTGAATACTTGTTTATATTGTCCGTTTTCTCCTCCAGAATGTGAGTGAGCTCATGAGGACAGGAGCCTTTTCTATCATTCTCACCTTGGGCTTCCTAATGATTAATACAGTACCTGGCACACAGCACTCAGTAAATATTTTTTTAAATAATGGATTAAGGAAACAAAGGAATGATAAGTGGTACTAATTTTAAGCTTGCAGCTAAAAATATTTGAGAAACTCTCCTGACAGTTCAACAGTGTCTTTTGTTCACTCTGTCACATTGTGTAAGGAATAAGTGAAGACATGCATTTCAGCAAAGATTCAATGAACAGTTATTAAGTAATCTTTTCACGACTGTGTGAAGCACTGCAGAGGATACAAATATAAGTTAGATAGATCTGTCTACCAGGACTCACAGGTTAGTGGTTTTAACAGACACATTTATAACTAGCTATACATCAAGGCAGAGTGCTGTGCTAGAGGTATAAACAATGAGCTGAGCAGCATGGAGGAGGAAGAGGGAAGTGATAAATCTTCAGTGCCTGCTGTTACTGTTTTGAATTGTCACAATTCAATGTAGTCATAGCTCTTCTGCTTCATGAATCCCTGCCAACTGCCCCAAGACTTCATTATCAGAGGACAAGTGTCCATTTTCCTCAGGCCAGTGATGCATTAATGGAACAGAAGGGCTATAGGAAACTGTGGAGCCAAGCGGGAGAAAGAAGGAAATTTCTATCAGATTCGATGTTTAAAAAGAAGGAATGTTGCTCCACCCATTTCTACAAAAGCAGATCTTACGCACACTTTACTTTTACGGTCTGCGACTCAGGGTTGACTTTCATCAGGCTCTTTTATTTCACTTCCACATTGGATATGAAACAGTAGGACAAGCTGACTAGCAATGTGTTTTGTATCCAGGTGCCATGAGAAAACCATGACGAGAACATGCCAAAGCAGTTACTGACTGATAAACTAAAGATGGAAGAAATTTTTGCAAAGATCTGTGGGTGTCATTTGCTGAGAATTGATAGCAACAAGCAGACTGTAAGGCAGCAGCCACCAGAGTATGGCTGCAGGCAGGATTCTTAAGATGAGAGGTGGAAAAGATCAGGAATGTCAGTCTCTTCTCAGTATTTGAGTTCTAGTTATACTCATTTCACAGCCCACAGCAGCAACAGAGATGCCTGCAAATTCAAGGCCAAAGTGGATTAGTGAATTAGAAAGCAGATCTGCAAGTCCTTGTGTTGCTCTTCCTTGAGCCCATCCACTCAGCATGGATTCGTTCATGAAACATTTATTGCACTTCTACTCTACACCAACGACTGTGCTATCCACCAGAGAAACTTAGACGAGTGAGACACCTCCTGACACTAAAGCCATTACCTTCTAAAGGGAAGCAACCAAAAATAGTGCCATAGTACAGAGTACCCTAGGAACCTAGACAAAGAGGAAATACTTTGCAGAAGAGGTGACATTTCAGTTGCGCCTTGAAGGATGAGTTGATTCCATGAAGCAGCGCTGGAGTGGGAGAGCACTGTAGGCAGGCAAGAAAAGGTCATGGCAGGAGCAAAAGCAGGTGTGAAGATAGGAAATGCCTTTGCGGAATTGTGCGAAGACGTGGTTAGAGGATAAGAAACGTGGTCAGAAAGAATGAATGGAAGTGTCACTAGGAAGAAAGCCTTGACTGCCATGTTTAAGACTTCACAGTTTATTCTGTAGATAACAGTCTCTATAACTTTTTAAGGACGAGGAGACAAGTAATCTTGTTACACTCTATTATTAGTTATATGTGAATACTTGTTTATATTGTCCGTTTTCTCCTCCAGAATGTGAGTGAGCTCATGAGGACAGGAGCCTTTTCTATCGTGCTCACCTTGGGCTTCCTAGTGATTAATACAGTACCTGGCACATAGCACTCAGTAAATATTTTTTTAAATAATGGATTAAGGAAACAAAGGAATGATAAGTGGTACTAATTTTAAGCTTGCAACTAAAAATATTTGAGAAACTCTCCTGACAGTTCAACAGTGTCTTTTGTTCACTCTGTCACCATATGTAAGGAATAAGACAAGATCAAGTAACTCTGATGTGAAAAATAGTTCTGACGAGTGGTGTGTGGAAGATGGGTTGAAGAAGAGAAGAGAGTGCAGGTAGGGATACTAGTTATGAAGTTTATAGCAATTGTGTAGGTGAAAAACGCCAACACCTACAATGTGAGAATAGAGAGCAAGGTATACGTAGGAGAGACATTTTGGAGATACTCAGAAGCACTTGGTCTTTTTGTGTGTGTAGTCAGTGAGGGTGGACGGCTCAAAAATGACTGTAAAACTTACCTCAAATATTTTTGGAGGGGAGTGAAGCCACTGACCAATGTAGAGCATTCTGATGGAGGAGAGCTTCTAGCATGAGCAAAGGCAGGAGGAAGAATAAAAGGATTAATGGGAGAAGGTGAGTCCTGTTTTGGACATGTTGTTAATGAATTACCTCCAAGGAAGGTGCACAAGTATATTTAGAAATGTCCCTGAAAAATAGGGAAAGAGAAAAGTCAAAGCACAGGGTTATGAACTTGGAAGTCATCAGCAAATAAGTGACAGCAGAAGTTGTAGGACTAAACAAGATCACCCAAGTTAAGAGTATAAAGCAGGAAGTTTAGAAGCGTGAAAACAGAATAGTTATATTTAAATGCTCAGGGAAAATGATAAACTAATCATTTGCAAGGGAAATATTAGAAGAAACGAGAAAGTAAGGTCACGGAAGTCAAAGGAGAAAATTTTTCTGGGCCAGGTCTGAAGTGATGAATATAATTTCTGCCTATATTCCATTAGCCAGAACTCCGTCCATGACCCCACTTCAATAAGTGAATGCAAGGTTCCTGGCGAAGTAGCCACCTCCCAGCAACAAGGGTTGGCTGTGAAAGGGAGCACAGATCTTCTGTAGGCAGCTCTCTGCCCCATAATTCCGATCTCACTAGGTCTCCCTAAATAATTCCCCACATCTGCCTCTGTACATAAAGACATTCCACAGCAGCAACACATTATTTCTGCCCGAGTTACAGAATAGATTAGCTGGCTTTAGACTGTAAGCAGCACCTTGGCAGCAGGCTCTAACTATACCACTTTAGCACATCTGAGCACTGCACAGAAGAATAACACCTAAGTGGTGTTTCTCTGAAACACTAACGGGTTGTATATCGACTTGCAGCATAAGAGCTAATGAAATCTTTGTGACTACACATCAGTGACTGTGACTAGAACAATGGAGAAAACATCCATGCTGGAAATATTTAAGTTAAACATTTGTTAGCATGTTTCCCTACTACAAATAGAAACTTTTAAGTCTAGCTGTCTCCCTGGGGTGTTAAGCGAAAATCTATTAGAAAAACAATCACAGTGCCATTATATATTTTGTGTAAAACAACTCCTTTTCAGTTTTCAAACCGTTAAATGGGCGGAGGGAAGGGAGGGTGATTCTTGCTTTATAAAGGGTTTTTTTTTCCCTCTAAAAGACTCAATAGCTCTGAAGTCTTGAGGTATAGGGAAACAAGGTTATTCTGTAAGAGTAGCTCCTCGCTGCCTTGTAATCTGTCGGTGTCCAAGGGTGAGCATCACTTGTCTCCAGTAATCCGTATCAAGGGGCTGCTGATGCCTGCAAAGGAGAATGGAGGTAGGATTGACCCTCTGCTATTCTGGATACTACCTTTTCTGCCTTTTGTCAGAACATATACATCCAGGAGGATAGGAGAGAGGAGACAGTGCTGGGGGAGGGTTCTTCAACTCTGACCTGTGATTGGTTCTCCCCTAAAATACCTAAAAGCAAATCCATCCAAATGTAAAGTTTAATATCCTCTTGAAAAACCTCTGGTCTACATGAGAAATTTATATTCCTCCTGTTAGCTTAACTTTTACTTTATTTCTTAGGGACCAGTTAACTCTGTCTTCCTCTCCCCTCTCTGCCTGAAATTACGCTACCAAGTTTTCCTGCATTGACTAACAGTGAATGGCACCCATACCCAATAACTTGTTACCTGATGAGTGGATTTCTCTTTTGGTTGTGAAGGTAGTGGGGTCAAGGTGTGGGAGGGGTAAGGATTGGGGTTCAGGATAAGGTATCGCATTTAAAGATTAAAGTTCTGTTTGAGCACACAGTTATCTTCCAATATGTATAAAGTCATGTGGTTAATATTCATTCCTTAAGTATAGCACTATGCTAGTTCTTACGGAGAATATAAAAGAAATAAAAAATACATCTCACTTAATGTAGCTCACTTAATTCTCACCACAGCCCTGAGAGGTCATTATCACTATTCCTGTCTTACAGAGAGGTTAAGTAGCTTTTCCAAGGTTACAAAACTTCTAAGTGACAGACCTAGGATTTGAACATAGGTCTATTTTGATTTTGTTTCAGAGATGAAGAGGCAGCACTGTAAATGCAGACAGGGAAGTTTGACATGTAACTTTGAATCACAAGGTGATCTCATTATATATAAACTATGTGAAAATAATTCTGCCTTCACCACTGCCCTCCCATTTGGTCTTTATCACCACATATGAACCCACACCAAAGTTGACTTTGATTACTACTGTCTTTAATTATAGAGGGAAGACACAGTCGTGTTCAGTCATGCTTAAACTCATGTCACACTGATGAGGGTTCCCTCTGTTTCTTAACTAGTCTCTCCCAAAATGCCAATCAAAAAATGTCAAAATTAATTGCTGATTTTAATTATGTTAAGAATTCGGGGTTTATACCATACAAATGAATACACTGCTCTTTATATTGGTTGACTCTTTCACGTAAATATGCCCATTTCTCACAGAAATGAAAACCAAGTTGCGAATCTCGTCAATGTGTTAACAGAACTAGGTTCCAGAAAACCCTGGGTTCTCATCCCAGCTCTTTCTGATCCCAGCCATGTGAGCTGGGAGCTGTCCTTCAGTCTTGCCAAGTCTCCGTCTTCCACCATGGTATTAGGAGTAATATTTAGTCCTATGTCTATAGTACAGGTGTTTGTGAGAATCTAAAAAAGTGTTAAAGTAGTTTTAAAACCATAAGGTAGTGTGCAACTTTATGGTATTATTAATTCAGTCATTCTACAAATATGTGTTCCTATTGCCTAGGAGTACATGTGTGAAAAACATGGCTTCCAGCCTCCATACAGTCTTGTGGGAAGACTGACATGCAGACAGGTAGTGTGCTGCAGTAGGTGTGATGGGGATGTGTACCAAGTACAGGAATCTAAGGGAAAGAGCCCCGAGTCTATCTGGTGGGACCAGGGAAGACTTCACAGAGGAGACGGTGTGAACTGAGACTTCAAGAATGAGAAATAGTTTGCCCTGACCAACTAAAAGGGGAAGAAAATTACAAGCAGAGGGAAAGCGTGTTTGAAAACCTAGAATAATTTACTCAGTCTGAAATTGGAAACACGAGGTAAAAAGGTAAAGACAAATAGACAAGGGACAAATTATGGCGAGCCTTTGAATACCATGCTAAGGAGTTTAGATTATGTGTGGGAGGAAGTATAAAGTCATTGAAGAATTTTGAGCAGACTTTTTGTCATGTTTCTGCACTGTAGATTATTGGCATGGGCCAGGGAGCAGGGAGTGGAGAGAAGGAGGCTCTTGCAATTATCCAAGAGAGAGTATAAAGAGAGGAGAAATACAACTGCTAGATTTTATGCCTGAGTGACTGGCAATATATTAAAAAATAAAGAAATCCTACATGGATTTGGTTTTGAGGGAGAGCTTCAGCTTCAAGTAGTGTCATTATGACAGGTCATTTGAATGATCATTTGAAGGAAGAGAGATCCAGCAGGCAATTAGAGAAGCAAAACAATATGTCTGTGCTAGAGATGTCACTGCGGTGAGAGCCGAAGCCGGGAGACCTGGGAAATAAGAGGAAATGAGAAATAAAGCAGAGAAGTTACATCACTGAAGGAAATGGGAGAAAAAGTACCAGGGTGGTGTCACAGATGTCAAGAGAAGAGAGTTCCAGGGGAGGTAGTCAGTAAGGCCTAATGCTGGAGGGAAAAAAGAAGAAGATAAAGCTCAAAGGCTGAAAGACAACCAATTAAGAGGCTGCTGGTAATCTCAGAATTGCGAGGCTAGGAGTGAAAAGGAGTAAGGTTTGGAAGTGAGCAAGTAATTAGAAAATAGAAACAAACACAGACAAGTGTAGTGTAACACATTCAGATGGTAGGTTAGCTGGTGGCGCCATTTCTTATCAGAACAGTAAGGTCCTGAACACCATAAACTCCAATGAACTGATCAGAACCATTCTTTCATGAATACTGTGATATGCTTGTGTCCAAAAGGAAATGAACTACAGCTGTCACCTTCATCTTTGCCTTGATTCATGTTGCTTGCTGTTTCTCCTTCGTGCCAGATCAACAACAGGAAACGCAAGCACTATCCTCTCTAGCTAGCTGGAATGCGTACTAAAGAAATACAAACATTTTACCAGGATTTCTTAGTTATGGTAGTAAAATGAAAGCACTAGGGCAACGTCAGTTCTGTGTCTAATTCATTTCCATGTCAGATGTGAGTTTTTTATCTTAACCCTGATGAGCATGGCCTGAAGCGTAGGTAGTGGGTCAGAGGCCTGTATTGAGGGGTTCTAGTATTATGTAGCTGAGTCTATGGATGAGTCACTTAAAGTAATAATTCTGACACCAGGGAGGCTACAGTAATTTCAGTGTTAATAACTGGATAGGACTTTGAGAAATTGAGATAGGACACTTCATAAATGTTGCGTGTCATCTTCTAATGTGCTCTATTAAAATAGCCTACCAACTAAATTGGGCTTTCAAAGGATAAATAAAAGTTCAGTAGCAATTTCCAGATTTTTGAATATAAAACGATCTGGGCTCATACCTTCGGATGATACTGATGATTTCATGCAAGCTACACTTCTCTGAGACATTCTTTCAATTAAATAACTTCCTTTCTATTATGGTTATTTTATCCAGTAAAATAAGTTGGCATAGTATCCACTAGAATTCAGAAATTCTTGAAGCTCAAGGTTAGAACATGATAGAATTTCTTTTTAAAGTCTTTTTGGAGTGAAATCTCTTTATAATGATTCCTGGCTAAGTTGTCCCATCCTCTAGTCTTCAGAGTCTTTACTGAACCTTGAAAAAAAAAAAAAAATCAAAGAATAAATTTAAAATGTATTTGTTTTTTCAGACTTTGGTGTGAGGTATCTCCAAATTTGGTTAAACCTGGCAGAGTAGCCAGTGAGAGAAAATCATCCAGTAGATATTTGGGCCTCTTTTTAGGGAAGTATTATCAATGAAAACTTACTTGCTATTTTTTTTTCCTTCTTTTTGACTAATTCATTAGACTTAAACTGAGACAATGGTTTCATTTCTTCTTCTGTGACACTCCAAGTGAAAGGAATACAAGAGTTTTGTTACCAGTGGCATAAAGAACTCTACTGAGCACCAACCTGGTGGGCAGTAGTCTTAGTCCTAAGTGTCTGCAGTTCCTACAGGCTAGAGCAAATGTGGTAAGAAGGCATATCCCAAAGGTGATCTAGCACCCTTTCTTTAATACCCAGCTTTCTCTTGCTTCCAAAAAATGTTACTGAGAATTTTTATATGCAATACACTGTGTTAGGCACTCCAGGGAATATAAATAACTCAGAATTTTTGTCATAATGTAAATAGAAATACACATGTTATATACATACACACACACATATATACATGCATGCATACATTCACACTTAAAGGAATATATCAGGGGCACCTGGGTGGCACAGTCGGTTGGGCATCAGACTCTTGGTTTTGGCTCAGGTCTGATCTCGGGGTCGTGAGATTGAGCCCTGCTTCAGGCTCCACACTCAACGTGGAGTCTGCTTGAGATTCTCTCTCTTCCTCTCCCTCTGCTCCTCCCCCCACCCCCCTTCACATAAATAAATAAAATCTTTTTGAAAAAAAGAATATATATCATTAGGATGCTTTGAGCTAGAAGAACTAGAATATTCCAACCGAAATGGAGTATACATGTATTTTATAAATGTATGAAGTATACAATAATGTGTAAAGTATAAATGTATTACTTCATATAACAAGTCCAAACTTCGGGCAGCTTCTGATGCCGTACAGTCAGGGCTTAGGCTCTATTTTTCTCCAGTTCTCTTAGTTTAGCCCTTCTGTTAGCTTTGTCTTCAGACCAGATGACCCCATGATTGCGAGAGAGCCATGGCAGTTCTGAGTATCATGGACTGATAAGACAACATGCAGAGGCGGAAAAGAGAGTTTTCTCTTTCTTAAGAGATTAGGGATCCATTTTCAAGGAGAAGGGGGAATGGATGCCGTCAGGAAACCTACAGTCAAGTGGAGGAGAGAGCATGAAATAGTATGCTCCATACTGTACAAGAGAGATATACAATCTATAATGCTTGTACCAAAAAGAAGATACTCCCTGTTTCTCAGCTGCGGGGAAGGTGGAGGGGATCAAAGAAGACTTCACTTGGGGAAGAGGTGGTTAATCCGTCTGGGGACTTGTTGAGCTTGAGGTATGTGGGACCTCCAGGTGGAGAAATCCAACAAACAGTTGGATGTATATTGGTGTAAGTCTCGGAAGTCTAGATCAAGAAGACGACACGGTGGTGAAGGCTCTCAGGATGGATGGGCTAATGGAGCAAGGACAGACTAGGACCAAAAAGGAGATCCTGAGGAGCACTGACATTTAAAGCATGGGTAAAAGAAGAGGAGAGTTCACAGAGACAGAAAATAAAAAGTGAATCTTTTAATGCCATCTGTGTGTGGGATGGGTGTAAACCAACTAGAAATGACATTTTGTGATATTCACACATGTGATCTGGGTAAAGGACTGGTAAAAGCTAGGGACCTTTCAAAATCCATTATTTGCCCAGCAGCAGGTACCCTACTCTAAGAAACTGGTTGAATGAGAGAGAGTTTTGCTGGAGGTATGGCTGGACCTGGACAGTCCCCCACCCAATGCAGAATGGGGGCATTACAGTTCTAAAATGAGTCTCTTTTTCTTTGCAGGAGTGGTCACACATTACTTGCTTTCTGGTTTTCCCGCCAAGAGGGAAAACTAAACCGACAGCAGACTATTGAACTGGGACATCACATCCTCAAAGCACACATTTTTAAGGTAATTAAGAAAAGTTGAAGGCTTTTTTCTTTCTATCTCTGGCAGGCTTTCCTTAACACTGTGTATGAAGCTACTCTCATTTCAGTGTAGTCCCTGCTTTTTGTTATAAAATGTGACCTGTCCCTCTCAAGGCCTTTGGAAAAGAGAACCACATTTGTCGTCTCCCAGCTTAGCAGATTGCTAGGCTTTTCAGGAAATGTACATGGATAATCATTTAGGTAAGAAGCATATACATGGATAATCATTTAGGTAAGAAGCATACACATATATATGTGTACTCCATATATGACCTACCATCTCCTGAAGACAGGCACGCTGTAGCAATTAGTTGCAGATTTTCACAATGTCTAAAAAAAAAAAATCACTGAGAGCAGTTACTCTTTCAATTTTCTTATAATTGTTTTATGAAGATTTTAATATTCCTAGTGCTACGATTTTCCAACTATTTATCTGGAACCAACATTAACCTTTCTCTGAGCTACTTCCCCCATTCTCCATTCAAATTGTAATCCTGGTTTTTCTCTCAGTAGTTTCAAAAACTTCTAAGAACTCTATGGCATCAGCTTCCCTCTCTCAGCATTCACAAGGCCGGGGTGGACACATAATGCCGGAGTACAGAACATACTTTGTCTGTCTGTGCATGTGTGCGTTCATCTGTTTATTCAGCACTTACATAGGCATTGTACTAGGGATACAAAACAGAAAAAGATAAAGTCCCTAATCTCAAGGAACTTAGAGTCTAAGTAACAGTTGTGGGATAAAGCACAAAAGTCGGGAAAGAAATTTGTTCTCCTCGTTTTTCTAGCCCACAGTTTGCTGTTGTATCTGCTACCTCCAGTAGTGCTTTTCCTGCCTCCGGATGGAGAAATACAAGTATCTTAAATAGTTCTCTGTGTTGGACTTCCCCCCACCCACCCACCCCCCGAGGGATACCGTTGAAGATAAAACAGTTCTCTTCAGAGAGAAAGATGGCATTAAGGGCAGCTCCGAAAGCCTAGTAAATTCTTCCCAGTATATAAGCGCACAGCCAGAGAAGCCTGATCAACAGACATACAGAAGTGGATCCCACGGTGACAAGTCCTTTATTTGAATCATAATTGTCTTATCTAACAAATCGCTGTACCAAAAATGACTCTACCCAGTGACCTTACTTAGCAGGAGCAGAGTGAGACTAAAATAACAGGCCAGGTGTCTCATTCCAACTTCAAGTGGACCAAAAAGTCTCTGCTACTTCTACAAACTCTGAGATCATTATCCTTCAGTTAGATAGGAAAGTAACATAAGTATTAAGCATTACCGCTTTAAACACTTAAGCTTTTAGCCTCACCATCTGCCTAGGATCAGATGCAAAGAAGTTGATTCCTGTCTTTTCTGTACCATAAAATAAACAAATGCCACATTAACAGATAAATGATATGAAATTTCTTTGACCCAGTGTGATTATATCCAATACATGGAAACCTACGTTTAAACCACACGCTCCTATCGTTGACACGGTTTTATCTTATGTTGCTGCAGAGGACATGGTTGCCTGAGATAAGACTGGCTCCGTGTGTGATTCAGGCCATAAATACTTGGGTGTGCAGCCTATGGTGATGACATGACCGTGGCCTGAAGAATGTAGACTTGGACTATGGCTTTCCTGATGGTCCACTTTTCAGGGTCCATTAAATGCCCAGTGCTCCCTGTTGATTCACTTTAGCTTCTCCCAGACTGCTAGAATTTTCAGTCCCCATCAGTTGAGGGTCATGAAAAGGCAAAGACAGACTCTATGGTTATAACCAGTACCATTTAGAACTTCCAATCAGCAGTGACATATAGTCTAATTTATATTTCTTTCCAATTAATTTTAAATTCCCTTTGTTTTATCTTTGTTCATGAAAAATTGTGTACAATGTCATTAACCACCTTAAAAGTACGAGGTTGTTGGGCGCCTGGGTGGCTCAGTTGTTAAGCATCTGCCTTTGGCTCAGGTCATGATCTCAGGGTCCTGGGATCAAGCCCCACATCAGGCTCCTGCTCAGCAGGAAGCCTGCTTCTCCCTCTCCCACTCCCCCTGCTTGTGTTCCCTCTCTCACTGTCTCTCTCTGTATTAAATAAATAAAATCTTTAAAAAAAAAAAAAGTACGAGGTTGTAGGCCTGTAATTCTGGATATTTGACTGGCTAAGGAACTCTTTTCATTCTTTTTGTTTTTAACAGCTTTATTGAGGTATAATTTATATACCATAAAAGTAACCCATTTTAAGTGTACAAATCAATGATTTTTAGTCTATTTACAGAGTTGTGTAACTATCACCACTATTTGTACATTTCCATCACCCTAAAAATAAACCTCATGCCCACTTCAGGATACTCCCCATACTTCCTGGCAACCACCAATCTGCTTTCTATCTCTGTAGATTTGACTTTTCTACACATTTTATATAAACAGAATCATATGGTATGTGGCCTTCTGTGTCTGGCTTCTTTCACTTAGCAGGTTTTCAGGGTTCATCTGTGTTGTAGAGGATATCACCACTTGATTCCTTTTTTTTTTTTTTTTTTTAGATTTTTAAAATTTATTTATTTTAGGGGTAGAGAAAGCGCACATGCGCAGAGGGGAGGAGCAGAGGAAGAGGGACAAGCAGACTCCACGCTGAGCACAGAGCCCAGTGCAGGGCTCAATCTCATGACCCTGAGATTGTGACCTGAGCCGAAATCAAGAGTTGGATGCTTAACCGACTAAGCCACCCAGGCGCCCCAGTTGATTCTTTTTACTGCCAAATAATATTCTGTTTTGTAGATATACCATAGTTTATCCATTCACCAGTTGGACATTGGGTTTTTTCTGCTTTTTGGCTATTGTGAATAATGTTGCTATGAATGTTAGCTTACAGATTGTTCCCTTTTTTTTTTTTTTAAATAAAATTATCCATTTTAAAGTGAACAACTCAGTGGCACTTAGTACATTTACAATGTTAGTGTTCAGGTTTTTATGTGAACATGTCTTCACTTCTCTTGGATATATACCAGGATGGAATTACTAGGTCATATAGTAATTCTGTGTTTAAAATTTTGAGCAATTGCCAATCTGTTTTCCAAAGTAGCTGCATCGTTTTACATTCCCACCGGCAATGTATGAGAGTTCCAGTTTTTTCAAGCCCTTGCCAACACTTGTTAGATATTGTCTGTCTGTCTTATTGTAGCCATTTTAGTATGAAGTGGTATCTCACAGTAGTTTTAATTTGCACTTCCCTAATGACCATGGTGTTGAGCACTTATAGTTCTTTTGTAATCCTCTAATTGCCATTTAGATTTTTTTTTTTTAATCTATGAAAAGAAAGCAGTCTGTTTGTGAATTGTGGCCAGAGATATTTCAATCTATCTTGGAATGCAGGGTGTTTCGTTGGATTGAGTCTGGCCACCAAAAGGGTTTCAGAATGCTCTTGCAATTAACTGCCTAAATGCTGCCCTCTGAAATGTTTCTTTGATTGGTCAGTTCTATAACATTTCTTACCAGAACAGATCTGTTGGCCAGGGGGGAAAGGTGCTATAAGTAGGCATCTGGTAGGTAGAAGAAAGATCCTTCGACATCAGTCAAAAGGTATGGATTCAAGTACAGACTCTACCACTTAAGCAGTCTGTTTTCTCATCTATAAAATGGTAATGATATCTAACTCTCAGGATTGTTATAAGGATCACAGATATAAGATAAATAGAAGAGGTACATTATAAGATGCAAAGTACTAGACATATATCTAAGGTTTTGTGATCAAAATTATTGGTAATAATTTCTTGCCTGATAGTAAGAATTAATAATGAGCATAAATTCCAGATGGTGATATAACCTTTTCAGAGGTTACCTAGCATTCCTCTACAGCAGTGATCAGCAAATACGGCTTTGTAGTCCATATAATCTGTGTTGAAACCACTTAACTCTGCCATTGTAATTCAAAAACAGCTAAAGATGATATAGAAATAAATGGATATATTCATATTCCAGTAAAACATGATTTATAAAAACTGGTGAAAGGCTGGATTTAGCCCCAGGCTATAGTTTGCCAACCCCTTTGTTTACCAGGATCTTTTCATTATAACCAAAAATGGCCACACGGATGGTCAGGTAAGAATAGTAATGATTTATTTGAGATGCTTGGATAACTATAGGTGAGACACTAATGATATATTTGTAAATAATTTGCCTTAAAGAACCTCATTGGTTGAGCCCCCTAGGTTAGTTTTTGCCATGATCTTAAGATACGTGAGCCAGAGCTAAGATCCCTAAGATGAGATTGCTGTCATTTCTTTATGCCTTCCTTGTTTGTATTTAAAACTACTGAGCAAGCTTTCTCCCAGCTGATAAACAGTGTTGTAAATTTAGACTCTAACAAATATTTAAGGAAGGGACTCCATTACCATCTATCCCTGACAAAAAGAGATCCCTTGTTGCCTGAGCAGTAGTTACAGATACTAAAGAAACACTTTTTCTAGTTATTTGAACTTAGGGTTCTCTTTAAGAACCCATCAGCTCAGAATTTAATTACATGTTATTTTTGGCTACATCCTGGCTGATAATGGGATCCTGCCTATCACGTCTGTTGAGATGAATTTAACTAAACTGAAACTCTTTCCTCTTATACCTCATAGAAGCAAAAGAGTGAGCCCCACCAAGCAGAAGAAATCAGCAGATCAAGTCCAAAGCACAAGTAAAGCTCATATTCCAAATCCTAGAGTCTAGCTCTGTATTTCAGGCTTCTTTCCTATGTATTTACTTCAACCTCACTGGGACCCTCAGTGCTGCTTTGTAGTCCAGTTACTGGACCATTTCATTGAAGTTCATTTACCAAGGTCTATTCTTACTCAGTTCGTTT
Source organism: Phoca vitulina (assembly GCF_004348235.1). Classification (NCBI taxonomy): domain Eukaryota; kingdom Metazoa; phylum Chordata; class Mammalia; order Carnivora; family Phocidae; genus Phoca; species Phoca vitulina. Next base: position 2,147,183 of record NW_022589744.1, read on the forward strand.
TTCCATTTCTTTTTTATCTGGCTCCTAACCAAGTCGACTAACTCCAAAAACAGCCTGACTTATGAGTCACTGAGTAAATCAAAGCCATTGAGTGTGACTTCCCTTAACCACTCTCCTCCTCCCACCAAAAAATCAATCTACAGTATCATCAGTTCTTACCTCCCTTTCTCTTGTCTCTGAGGAAGAAATATCCCTATCCCCCCCTTTTAAAATTTTATTATATTTCAAACATAACGGAAAGCACAGATAACTGAATAATCAAATACTATCTACCAGATTTAACAGATGCTAAGATTTTTCCGTATTTGCTTCAAATATTTTTCTTTATTTTGAAGAAATGAAAATGTAACACATAGAGTAGAAGCCCTCTGTTAGCCCTATTTCTCTCCCTTTTAGAGATAATTTCTACCCTAAAGTTCACATGTATTCTTCTTATCCATATTTTGCATTTTTCCAACATAGAAATGTATTCATAAACAGTATACAGAATTATTTCATTAATTTTTACATTTGACACAAACAGAATCATATTCTTTGTGTAATTCTGTAACTTTTTTTCACCAAATTTTGTGTATTCAAGATTTATCTGTAGGTCTAGATCAATGGCCAGTAGCTTTCAATTTTGTCTATACATTAGATTCTCCTGGAGAACTTTAAACACGCACACACACACCCCTGAGCCTTACTCCCAGAGATTATCATTCATGGTTCTGGAGTAGAACCCAGGCTTTTTTTTTTTTTTTTTCCTTAATAGACTTACTTTCTTAGAGTAGTTTTAGGTTTACAGAAAATACAGAGAATTTCTATATACTCACTCTCCCACCACAGTTTCCCCTATTATTAACTTCTTGCACTGGTGTGGTACTTTGTTATAATTGATGAATCTATATTGATATATCATTAACTGAAGTCTGTAGTTTATATTAGGTTTTAACTGTTTTTTATGCTTCTGTGGATTTTGCCAAATGCCTAATATGTATCCACCATTACAGGATCATACAGAAGAATTTCACTGCCTAAAAATCCCAAAGCTATCAAAAGTAATCCTAGCTTGGGGAAGAAGAAAGGGGGGGAAATCGGAGGGGGAGACGAACCATGAGAGACGATGGACTCTGAAAAACAAACTGAGGGTTCTAGAGGGGACGGGGTGGGAGAATGGGTTAGCCTGGTGGTGGGTATTAAAGAGGGTACGTTCTGCATGGAGCACTGGGTGTTATGCACAAACAATGAATCATGGAACACTACATCAAAAACTAACGATGTAATGTATGGTGATTAACATAACAATAAAAAATTTAAAAAAAACCACAAAGTACTCCTAGCTAATTCTGCAGAATTGGCAAACACATCGAGGAGAAAAGTAGCTCTAAACTGCTCTCCTGGGCTCCATCCTATCCTTACTTGGTCTAGTAATTCTTCTCCAACCTGTTATTCCTCCCATGTCTCCAATGAGGATAATTTTTAAATTTTGTAGTTTTTCCTAGCTGTCCTTAGCAGGATCCAGTTTAGACCCACCATTACCAGAAGTACACCCAAGTCCCCTTGAGCAAAAATTATGACTTGGTATTCTGGGAACATCCACCTTTTCTCTGAACATCTTAGGCTTTCTCATTTAAAATTCCTTTGGTATCTTTAAATGACCAAAACTGTCCTGGGTATCACACAGAAAAAAAGAAGCAATTTATATTCGAGAAAACTAAACCCATATACTTAGAGGCCCTGAGCAGAGGAATGAGTTGCTATATCTTTCTGAGAAGCTAAAATACAACATTTTCTAAACTCCCTCTGATGCTGGAGACCTTGAGCAAAAGTAGAATTGCTGTGTGACTTTAATAAACACTGGTCCAGCATTCTTCTTCTGTAGGATAATCTTTATAATATTCTGTGGATTAAGTGAAAATATCTAAGGAATTTCATGTTAAGTCAGTGTTTAAGAGAAAGTTAACTGTTACAGGTCATAGTCATAGTTGTGCTTTAAATATCATAGTTAGAAAAGGAATAATGCAAAAAAAAAAAAAAAAAGAAAAGGAATAATGCTTAGTTGAAATCATAAGAGCAAAGCCATAGGAATAGATCAGATTGTCTAGGATAAAAAAGGACAATTTTGGAGAAGGCACTCAAGGGTGGAGAATGGTTCAGAATTAAAGGTAAAGGGAGAAGCCAGCGATCAGCTGCTTTGTTTATTTTAGTTGCTACTTTTCCAGCTAAGAATTCAGAATTAAAGTCCTGGCTCAGGTTTAACTTGGTCTAATGGAAGGAACATGAACTTTAGAGTTAAAAGGACTTGGCTTCTAATTCCAGCTCCACTTTTTAATGGTTGTAGGACTTTGGGCAAATTACTTAGCCTTCTCTGGGTTGTTTCCTCCTATATAAAAATAGTAATAAATTCAACTATCATGGAGATTAAAGAAGCTAACATGAAAAGGCCCTAGCATAGAACCTGACACACATCAGATACTGAATAAATGTTGGATTCCCTTTCTTTTTTTCCTTAAACCATAATATATAGAGCTTGTCTTCCATTACTAAAAGCTTCCTCTGTTGAACTATAAATATCAATTTATAATGATTTTTCTGTATAATTGGTTAATATAGTTTACAGTTCCTCAAAAGATCTTGGTGAGGCTCACACATAGTCCATATTAGGAGACTGAGGCCCAAAGAGGGAATCAGAGCTAAGTTTCCTGGTTTTCTAGGATCTACGGTAGAGGTGAGCTCTAGAACCTAACTTATCTGTAAGTAAATTATGATACATCCATATAATGGACTACTACTATATCTCTCTTGAAATAGAATGAGGCAAAAGCATGTGTACATGTATGGAATATGTGCACAATATTTTGTTTAAAAAATTAATAGAAGAAAATCTCATTTTCCCTTTACGTTTTTAAAGTGTTTTAAAATTGGTTATAGTATATGGATCTTTTATGGATTACAATTTAGAAAAAAAATTATTTCTTTTTTTGAGACAGTCAAGGAAATTTGAACACTGGATATTTCATATTATAGAATCCTTGTTAATTTTAGGTATCATAATGATGTTGGGCTTTGTCTTAAAAAGAGCCCTTATCTTTTTAGAGGCGTTTACTGAAATAGTTGTATATTAACTGATAAGATGTCTGGGATTTGCTTCCAAATAATTCAGTGATGGGGAAAGGAGAATAGGGTCAGGAGTATAAATGAAACAAGGTTGGCCATGAATTGCTGTTTTGGACATACGTACGTATTCTAGGCAAGAACAACCGGCATTTCCAGGAACAAAGCAGGCAGAAGTAGCTTAACTTTTTTAAGAGAATACCTCCCCAGATTCGCTTATTAGGTGCCAGACTTCATTAGTATCTTCCTTCCTTGGATTGGCTTTGCTGGGCCTGGACGTAGTTAGGGCAAGACTCCATTCTCATTTCTTAGTACAACAAACCTAGAAGCCACTCACTACTCATGGTACTCTTCAGCTGGGCTAATAATTTAACTGTCTCTATTTCTTTTTCAGGGTTTGAGTAAAAAAGTTGGTGTGTCATCTTCCATCCTCCAAGGTCTCTGGATCTCCTATAGCACAGAAGGTCTTTCCATGGCATTGGCATCTTTACGAAATCTCTACACTCCAAATATAAAGGTAGATGCTTGTGAATTACAGATAGATTAAAGAATTAGCTGTGCAGAAATAAAATTGGGACATTTAAGTGGCTATTTAACTGATATTTGACTTAACCTTAGACTATCTCCTATCAGTCAGCCTTTTACTGATAATCTAATATATTTGAAATTGTTGCATTTTGTTCTGTGAATTGAAGACCAGACCTATTGCGCTACTACCTTCTATAAGCCTGCTCTGGTTTATAGGATTAGGTCCTCCTGCTTCTAGGCAGTAAATTGATCTCAGGTGGGTTTTGTTCGGGTAGGAGCTTTTCTGACCAACAGTTCACTCAGAAGAGGCTGGGTTCCGCACTGTAGTGTGGGTGGCGTCTGCTCTCATGACTGAGCAGTTCGTGGAAAGGAGACATTTCACAACCCTTTCTAAAGGCACGGTATCAAAAAAGGAACAAGTGAAGATTATAAAATAAAGCAGTTACTAAGTGCTACTAGGTGCTGTTGTGGGGTCCCAGATGACTTAATTAAAGATGACTGAAAGGATGCAACTGAAATTTGCCTGAGTGTAATTTCTATATACTTATTTCTAGGTCAGCCGACTGCTGATTTTGGGAGGTGCCAACATTAATTACCGGACAGAGGTTTTAAATAATGCTCCAATTCTGTGTGTCCAGTCTCATCTTGGTTACACAGAAATGGTGGCCCTTCTGTTGGAGTTTGGGGCCAATGTGGATGCCTCTTCTGAAAGCGGCCTGACCCCTCTGGGCTATGCAGCGGCGGCTGGCTTCCTGAGCATCGTTGTACTTCTGTGCAAGAAGCGTGCCCAGGTAACGGCTGCCCCACTCCGCTGCTTTGCCTGTCCTCCCTTTCTCTTCCTCCCTGCCGTGGAGTCTTCCTTGTCTCCTGTGTCACCTCGTGAGTCTAGGCAGAGCACATCAAACCCAGTAGGGCGCAGATCACGGGGAGTACTGGCTGTGCGGACGTCCCAGTGTTGGCCCACTTGCCACTGCCCCTTCCGCACCACAGCAGGACACGGTTCTAAAGCCCTTGGGGGGCACTGAGGAAACTGCATTATCAGCAGCCACAGAAAGTCCCCACCTAACAACCAGGGAATTCTCCACTGAGGACAGAGGGAAGAAGGAGAAGTGAAGGAGCAAAGAGACTGCAGTGGGAAGTCAGAACTGAACTGTGCCCACAGCCTTTCATGTGTAGAGAAGAGAAGTTAGCCCTGGAGGTAAGAACAGAGGCCAGACTCCCTCACCCTAGCCTTGAAGACCAGCATCATAGAGGTGTGAGGAGAACATGACTCTGTTTATACTCAAACCCACCAGAGGTACTCAGCAGTGTATCTGCTAGTGAACTTTAATTCTCTGAAGACCTTTCTGAAAAAGTGTTTGCTTTATAGTATCTCAAGAGCTGCTGATATAAAAGAACTCAATTTCAAAATTTTGGTGAAAAGAAAAATGCCGGTCTCAACAATGTAAGCCTCTGGGGAAAATTGTAGCCTTGTGGTATTTTGTTTCAGTCTTGAAAACAGACTGAGGATTTGGGTGGTTTTGCACTGAAATATAAGTAATATGTGTGACCTCGTTCTGAGGTGTCCAGTGTTCTCACCAGGGAAGAAAGGGGGACTCGAGACTTTTGAGAACTGGAACCTGAGACTCTCAGTGAAATTCCAGACCCCTAGGTGTCTACTGTGACACAGACTTATAATGTCCACCTATAATGTCCTATTCATTTGAATGAACATCTCTAAAAACAGAACAACTGGGCTTTATTACTACTGCTGTGAATTCATATTCTCATCTCAGTTGGGTCTTTCCTATTGCCCAGTTACGATTCCATACATCTCTGTTTTCCCCAGAGCAGATATGGAAATCATTTGCATTCTTCTCCACACCCTGCCACACCTCTTGGCCTCCTACATTACCAAGATTGAGTTCATCTTCATGTGCCTCCATCTCAAAACTCCGTTAATCCTTACCGACACTCACTTCACATCTGCCTCAGAGAAGGAAGTGTTTACCTTCCTTCCCAAAGCACTTGCCTCCACCTGTATTTTTTTTCTCTACATGTTGCTTTTCTCTCACAATTCGTTTCACTCTTTTCCTAAATTCTCAACAAACCGGGACGCCTGGGTGGCTCAATTGGTTGAGTGTCTGCCTTCGGCTCAGGTCATGATCCTGGGGTTCTCCAATCAAGCCCCGCATCGGACTCCCTGCTCAGCAGGGAGCCTGCTTCTCCCTCTGCTTCTGTGCACGCACTCTCTCTCTCTGACAAGTAAATAAATAAATAAATCTTTAAAAATAAAAAATAAATTCTCAACAAACCGATGAATGTCTCCTATAACCCAAAAAAGCAGCTGCCCTCTCTCCTGCTGACCAGAGCTGCGGTCCCATCTCTTCCCTTCCATGTCCACCAGTCCTACCCCAAGAGTCCTCTCTACTTGCCACCTCTGCTTCCTTACTGCCCCTTAACCACTTTTAGTCTGGCTTCCATGAGAGAAAGAGGCGTTATGTCATTAAAATCATAAACTTTGGGATCAAACACAACTTGGTCAAAGTCTCCATTTATACTTCCTTTCTCTGAGGGCTTGGACAAGTCATTTAACCTCTCAGTCTCACTGTTTTCATCTATAAAAAGGATTAATGGGGTCACCATGAGAATTAAAACTGAGAAAGTCTTTTAAAAAGAGATAAAGTCTTGGGGCACCTAGGTGGCTCAGTCAGTTAAGCGTCTGACTCTTGATTTTGGCTCAGGTCCTGATCTCAGGGTCCTGAGATTGAGCCCTGTGTTGCGCTCAGGGTGGGGTCTGCTTCCTCCTCCTCCCTCTCCCTCTGCCCCTCCCCCTGCTCTCTCTCTCATGCACTCTCTCTCTCTCAAATAAATAAATCTTTTTAAAAAGAGAGAGAAAGTCTCTTTTCATCTCTTGCAGGGCCTAATAAATAATATTCTTTAAGAAAAAAGGGGGGGCACTCCCGGCTGGCTCAGTCAGTAGAGCATGTGACTCTTGATCTCAGGGTTGTAAGTTCAAGCCCCATATTCAGTGTGGAGATTACTTAAAAATAATATCTTTTAAAAAAAGAAAAAAGAAAGAAAACACCTAACCTCTTGGCATTCAACTGAAGCTACTCTCTCAAAAGTCACAGACAACTGCCAACCACCAAATAAAGTAACTTTTTGTCCTTTCTCACCCTCTAAACCTCTCCCATAGTGTTGGCAGTATTGATACAGCACTTTCCAGAACTTGTAGTGTAGTCCTAGTTCTCCCCCTGCCTGTCTGGTTGCTCTTCTCGCTTCCTTCTCCTAATGTCACTGTTCACTGTGATTTTGTCCTCTCGTCTTCTCCATCCTCAGACTCTCTCCCACGGCATCAGCACCAAAATACTGAAGAATACTAGCCAGTTATTTGTGGGATGTTCTTCAGTTTCAGTTTGAGATTTTCTCGTTGTTAGATTGAGTTTATATATCGTCAGCAAGAATACCACAGAAGTGCTGCCGTGTCCTTGTAATGCAGCACTTCGGGAGGTGTATGCTGTTGCTGTGTCCTATCACAGGGGATGCTAACCTCGATCACCTGGCTCGGATGGTGTCTTCCAGGTTTCTCAGTTCTGAAGCTACTGTTTTACCCTTTGTAATTAAGAAGTATCTTTGAGGGAGATGCTTTGAGACTAGACAGATACCTTGTTTCTCGTGCTTTTGTCGACTGATTTTAGGATCCATCAAAGATTCTTGCTGCAATAATGATTGCTATGGTGTTTTTACACTTTCTATTTCCCTCATTCCTTCAGCATTTATTAGAATTTTGATGTAAGGAAGAGTTGTCCCTTCTCCCCTATATATGTATTTTTTTAATTATTCACTTTATAGTACTACAGGTTCCTGTATTTATTTTATACTAGGACCTAACCCATTGCCATTATTATTTGTTTGCTCAAATTGCCCAAGATTTGGCCTTTGGGAGCCCCTTCAAGTTGGCTCCTGTATCCTTTCAGCTTCAGCTAAAGTATTTTATGAGCATTTCGGTACTTTCTGGCATCACCAGATTTTCCACACTCATCATTTACTATTAAGGCCCCAACCCCAGGAATTAATCATTTCTCCAAGGAGCCAAAGCACCTTTTATTCATCCCCCTAGTTTTTGAAAATGTAGTATGAATAGACCAATGGAACAGAATAGAGAACCCAGATATGGACCCTCAACTCTGTGGTCAAATAATCTTTGACAAAGCAGGAAAAAACATGCAATGGAAAAAAGTCTCTTCAATAAATGGTGCTGGGAAAATTGGACAGCCACATGCAGAAGAATGAAACTCGACCATTCTCTAACACCATTCACAAAGATAAACTCAAAGTGGATGAAAGACCTCAATGTGACACAGGAATCCATCAAAATCCTAGAGGAGAACATAGGCAGTAACCTCTTTCACATCGGCCACAGCAACTTCTTTCAAGATACATCTCCAAAAGCTAGTGAAACAAAAGCAAAAATGAACTTTTGGGACTTCATCAAGATAATAAGCTTCTGCACAGCAAAGGAAACAGTCAACAAAACAAAGAGGCAACCCACAGAATGGGAGAAGATATTTGCAAATGACACTATAGATAAAGGGCTGGTATCCAAGATCTATAAAGAACTTCTCAAACTCAACACCCAAAAAACAAATAATCAGGTCAAAAAGTGGGCAGAAGATATGAAAAGACACTTCTCTGAAGAAGACATACAAATGGCTAACAGACACATGAAAAAATGTTCATCATCATTAGCCATCAGGGAAATTGAAATCAAAACCACATTGAGATACCACCTTACACCAGTTAGAATAGCAAAAATGGACAGGGAAAGAAACAACAAATGCTGGAGAGGTTGTGGAGAAAGGGGAACGCTCTTACACTGTTGGTGGGAATGCAAGTTGGTACAGCCACTTTGGAAAACAGTGTGGAGGTTCCTCAAAAATTTAAAAATAGAGCTACCCTATGACCCAGCAATTGCACTCCTGGGTATTTACCCCAAAGACACAGATGTAGTGAAAAGAAGGGCCATATGCACCCCAATGTTCATAGCAGCAATGTCTGCAATAGCCAAACTGTGGAAAGAGCCGAGATGCCCTTCAACAGATGAATGGATCAAGAAGATTTGGTCCATATATACAATGGAATATTACCCAGCCATCAGAAAGGATGAATATCCAACTTTTACATCAGCATGGATGGGACTGGAGGAGATTGTGAAGTAAGTCAAGTGAAGTAAGTCAAGGAGAGAAAGTCAATTATCATATGGTTTCACTTATTTGTGGAACATAAGGAATAGCATGGAGGACACTAGGAGAAGGAAGGGAAAAATGAGGGGGGTGGAATTGGAGGGAGAGATGAACCGTGAGAGACTATGGACTCTGAGAAACAAACAGGAGAGGGGGGATTGGTTAGCCCGGTGATGGGTATTAAGGAGGGCACGTACTGCATGGAGCACTGGGTGTTATACAAAAACAATGGGTCGTGGATCACCACATCAAAAACTAATGATGTATGGTGACTAACATAACATAATAAAATTTAAAAAAAAAGAATGTAGTATGAGCATGAAAATTCTCAATGACTATCCATGACCTCTGATTCAAATTCAGACCACATAGCCTGGCATTCAGAAATATCCCTGCTCTGGTCCCAGAAGACCCTCTCAACTTTGTAGTTTAAACTTGCCCTCCATGTACCTTACCCTTACAAAAACTAGAGTTAATCATTTCCTATCTCAGCCAGTTGAGATGGACCTTTTCTGAGTCTGTTTGGGCTGCTATAACAAAATACCTCAGACGGAGTGGCTCGTAGACAGCATTTATTTCTCGCAGTTCTGAGGCTAAGTCTCAAGATCGCGGTGCTAGCAGATTCGGCAGCTGGTGAGAGCTTCCTGGCGTACAGCCGGCACCTTGCTCTGTTCCCCGTGGTGGAGGAGGGAGAGCAAGCTCTCTGGGGCCTTAGTAGTAGGACACTTCTCACTTCCCAAACGTCCCATCTCCATTTAATATCATTACATTGGGGGTGAGAATTCCAACATATAATTTCAAGGGGACAAAAGCATTTAGACTATAGCACCTTTCCTTCAGAATCTGTCCCTGATTCTAGTTAGGCATTCTCTCCAGTTTCATTGCACTTGTACTTTCCTTATAACAGTCTTTGTCCTTTGTTGGATAGGTTTTTGTCACACTGGTCGCATCTCCCCTACCTTGTTTGAAAGTCCTTGAGAACAGAATCTATATTTTACTACCTTATTCACCTTTTCATGCTAGGTGGTACCTTGCACAAAGTAGGCATTCAGTAAACATTTGTTAAATAGATTGCTGGTGGGTCAGAATGGCTAAAATTAACAAGTCAGGAAACAACAGATGTTGGCGGGGATGTGGAGAAAGGGGAACCCTCCTACACTCTTGGTGGGAATGCAAGCTGGTGCAGCCACTCTGGAAGAGAGTATGGAGGTTCTTCAAAAAGTTGAAAATAGAGCTACCATACAATCCAGAAATTGCTCTACTGGGTATTTACCCTAAAGATACAAATGTAGGGATCCGAAGGGGTACGTGCACCCCGATGTTTACAGCAGCAATGTCCACAATAGCCAAACTGTGGAAAGAGCCAAGATGTCCATTGACAGATGAATGGATAAAGAAGATGTGGTATATATATACAATGGAATATTATGCAGCCATCAAAAGGAATGAAATCTTGCCATTTGCAACGACGTGGATGGAACTGGAGATTGTTATGCTGAGCGAAATAAGTCAATCAGAGAAAGACATGTATCATATGACCTAACTGATATGAGGAATTCTTAATCTCAGGAAACAAAATGAGGATTGCTGGAGTGGTCGGGGGTGGGAGGGATGGGGTGGCTAGGTGATGGACATTGGGGAGGGTATGTGCTATGGTGAGCACTGTGAATTGTGCAAGACTGTTGAATCACAGATCTGTACCTCTGAAACAAATAATACATTATATGTTAAAAAAAAAAAAAGAGAGAAGATAGCAGGAGGGGAAGAATGAAGGGGGGGAAATCGGAGGGGGAGACGAACCATGAGAGACAAGGACTCTGAAAAACAAACAGGATTCTAGAGGGGAGGGGGCTGGGAGGATGGGTTAGCCTGGTGATGGGTATTAAAGAGGGCACGTTCTGCATGGAGCACTGGGTGTTATGCACAAACAATGAATCATGGAACACTACATCAAAAACTAATGATGTAATGTATGGTGATTAACATAACATAATAAAAAAAAAAAGTTGAAAAAAAAATAGATTGCTGGTGGAACTAAAGCTGGGGAGAACCAGATGCAGAACTTATATGTTTCAAGTATTCTAACTACCCCTGGAAGCCTACCTGCCAGAAAAGGCTACTCTTCTGGTGAAACTTGTGGCTTCCTTCTGGTAGATCGATCTTAACCAGCCTCTTCTTTCAACCTAAATATGCAACCAACACTGCAACCATAAAAGCCACTATTGGAACATAGTCTAGCATTAAGCTCCAAGTACCTCTGGCCATGTTGGCCAGATCTTTGAGATTCTGCCCTCCCACTGGAAGAAAAAAAGTAGCCTCTGCCAAAGCTTGGTGGTCAAAAGTATGATTCATGATATGAGGTATTTTGCTTCTTTGGAAGACCAAAAAATTTGAGCTTCAAAATGTTTTTCTTCCCTTTCATGATTTCAAAGACAGTTTTTTTGTGCCAGCAGAGCTACAAGTCTTTCAAATCTTGGTCTGAAAAGAACTGTTTGAGGACAAAGGAGAATATACCTCAGGAAAACAAAGCTGGAGCTGGGAGTTTTGGTTTTTTGGTTCCTTTTTCTGTGAAAACAAAAGTCTGACCTTATGAAAAGAGGTTTTCCCCTGAGGGGCATCTACCAGCGTTCGAGCTCAGCAGTGATCTAGCCTGAGTAGGAGAGAATTTTCTAGATTTTCTCAGAGATTGATTCAGGGTATGGGAAGGGGTGACTCTCTCTAGTCTAGTCATGTGCAGTGGACCAATGTGACTGGATTAGTGTGGCCACAAATCTTTGTTCACATACATTTCTCTGTCCTTCCCCTCAGGTGGATCATTTGGACAAGAATGGGCAGTGTGCTTTGGTCCATGCTGCACTCCGAGGTCACCTGGAGGTTGTCAAGTTTTTGATTCAGTGTGACTGGACGATGGCCGGCCAGCAGCAAGGAGTATTTAAGAAGAGCCATGCCATCCAGCAGGCCCTCATTGCTGCGGCCAGCATGGGGTACACGGAGGTAAGAAAGCAGGTGATAAGGTTTAGGGTTTTTAGTTTTTTTCAGGCTGTGTATTGAAGGACCTAGGAAACGGGGAAAAGGGTGGCATTATTACAAAATTAGCTGCCTAATTAATGTGGATTAGCGTTTTGGTCACTGTTTTGAGGAATAGGAGACTGAACTCCATGAAGCGCTTGAATTCTCAAATACCAGCATATCTAGAATTATGAATACAGCCCTTGAGAGTGGAAAAGAACTTTGGAAATCATCTAATCCAATTCCTCCCCATCTTGCCACCCTTATTTAATAGTCAGTGACCCTCGGCTCCTGGGGATTATTTATTGACCTGTGCTCACATGGGTAGGCAGTGTGGAATGGGAAGAGCACCACATTTGAAATCTCAGAAGGACTAGGTTGAAGTCCCAGTTTACTACTCATTCGCTCTGGACCTTGGGCAGTTTACCTAATCTCTTAGAACCTTCGTTTCTCATCAGTAAAATTAGTCTCATATATTCTTTTTTACACAGCTGGTATGAAAGGTGCTTTGTAAGCTGTTAAACACTATACAAACAGTATTTTTGCTAAATTGTTTTACTAATCATAATAATAATATAGTAACAAATGTATGGAACTGATAATTGCTAGGAAATGCTGAACATCCAGTTCCCGGAGGGTTGTGTAGTAGAGCGGAAGTATGTGTGTGTGTGTGTGTACATACATACATACTTAAAATTAGTATAAATTTGGGGCGCCTGGGTGGCTCAGTCAGTTAAGCGGCTGCCTTCAGCTCAGGGTCCTGGGATCGAGCCCCGCATTGGGCTCCTTGCTCAGCGGGGAGCCTGCTTCTCCCTCTGCCTGCCGCTCCCTGTCCTTGTATTCTCTCTCTCTCTCTCTGTGTCAAATAAATAAATTAAAAATTCTTTTTAAAAAATTAGTATAAATTTTACTGATATGAAGAACATGTAGCATACAGTTTACAGATAATGAAATATACAGTACTCTTAATGGAATGCTTGATTTTTGTGAAATTTATATCTGAAGCCAACCTGTGGTTGCAACTCTTTGATCATTTATAGATGATCTTTTTTGCTCTTTTCCCAATAATTTTCTTGTCATTAAATCTGATACATGATCTATGTTAAACTACTTCTCACCCTCATACAAATCATATTCATTAAACTGGAGCCTCTTGGAGCATTAGCACTGAATCAAATCTTGATTTATAATGTTTGCCAATTTCCAAGGTGTAAATGCTCCCACCACAGCTGATACGGAGCTGCCATTGTGATGTCGCGAAGAGATGCGTAGGAGCACATACCGTGATGGGCTGTTTCCACCATACAGCACAATACATACGAATAACCTCAAGAGCATAGATAGAGTGTAGTTAAATAATTAAGAAGTCGTGAGATTTTATTTTTTACTTTGTGTTTAATATAATTTGTTATTTAATTTTTAATAAACATCTTCATCTAATAACCGGCTTACAAAATTCCTGAAAATGTAATGCTCCGCTTTCAGGGGCCAGAACACGTTGGCTCACCGGTGAAACAGCTCCCCTGCCAACTGACTTCGTATGTCACCAAGGGAATATTAAGTAAAACTGGAATTTTTAATATCTGTAGGCTTTTAAACTCTCTCTACAGGTAAATTCCTGGAAACAGAGCTGTCACTTTCCTTTAATATTAATAGTCATTCTCCTTTTATTATCCCCAAAGCAGTCCTTGTACTTCCGAGCAGAAAAAAGAAGATCATTGCTCTGATGAAATAGAGGCCCTACGTTTTCTCCATATTTGTTTTCTGGTTTTTACTGATTGATTGGTTTTTTTCTCTTTATTGGTATTTTTATTGGGAGGATGAGGGTTTGCTTCTTTAACTTAAAGATGAGGAATAAATAATTTTTAAAAAATCACATGCTGTGTAAGTGAGTTGTGTTCAAGAGAAATGTATAAACTGTACCTGATAAAACAAATGTTCATCATGGCCACTTTGGGTTTCTTTGCTGGGATAGTCGGTTCTGGTTTCTTCTGTGTGCAAGCGATTGCGTCACACTTGGGTCATCCAGGCATCTTTCAGACCTCACAGGCCAGAGCTGGTAGCATAGTTTCCCACCTGAAGTTTGAACTGACACAACTTCTCGTTCCAGATTGTCTCCTACCTACTTGATCTTCCAGAAAAAGATGAAGAAGAAGTAGAGCGAGCACAGATCAACAGTTTTGACAGTCTCTGGGGAGAGACAGGTACTTCTCGTGGACATTACTCCCTTTTCTCATTAATGTGTTGTGTTCGTGTGGAGATACTCTGCATCTCACACCCTGATTTTTCCTCTGGCATACCTTTGGCAGTCTCCATCTTACGGTTTTTGTACTGGAGATTGATTCAGCCAAAGTAAAAAGTCAAGCAATGTCCTTCTTCCAATCCTCTTTCCCTTTGGATTCTCCAAATCATTAGCACCGGAGTCGTCTTTCAACCAAAACTTTACCCTGCTCTTGTTTCCAAATAATTGTAAAAGACTGAAAGTTTCCTTACAATGTGCCAAACCAGAGCAGAAAATAGTTGTGGCCTCTCTCTTCTTTTATGGGATTCTTGTAGCAGTTAGGTATAAATATTTCTCCCATCAAAGTAACTCCACCTGCAGTTGTAAACCAGGAGGTTAAATTTTTATCCACACCTCTGGCTTAACCAAGTGTTATCATGGCATCATGGTGTCTGATGTGGTTAAACTGATATATACTGAGTAAAGTTGCTATCTGGATGCAAAATGAAGGTACCACCCTATAAGGCATAGCTCCATGCAGTCCCTCTTGATCTGTAGCCAAGAGATGTCTATATTGCTTGGTACTTACTACACAAACAGAAGCTTCTTCCTTGTGGCCTTTGCAGGAAATGATTGTTGTCTTTCCCCCAAGTCTAAACTGGAACATCTGGAGAAACATTAGTAACCTTTTATGTGTTGTTATGAAACCAGGGCAATGAAAACTGTAGAGTCACCACAGATATGTGTCATATTTGCCAGGAGAAGTAGACCAATATTGAGATGGCCAACTCAGGGGGAATATTTTCTTAAACGGAGAGGGTGTGTCTTTTAGTTAGAGTCAGAGTGTTATTAAAAATAAAGGAGGCACTTGAATTCATTTAAAATTTATCACGACCTATCAGATTGTGACGTTTCCATTCACGGCTTCTTTAACATGATGTAGAATGGTCCAAAGCTCAGGAATTTGCTTCTCCACCTATCCCTCCCTCTGTAAGAGCCAAAGGGAACAGATGTCAGGCAGCTGCAGCTTCAGAGCCCGTGACAGATTAAAGGAAAATGTGCAGCTGGAAACAGCTGCTATCTCTGGGACCCTTGCCTGCGGGAAACCAGAGGCCGGACTTTGGGGAAGGGACTGACCAGGACACCAGCAGTTTTGGAGCGTGTATATCGTGACTGAGAGCTGCAGAAGGGGCATGGTGCTTTACTGTTCCCGTCAGCACGGCCCTGCCCGGCACAGTGTTGCTGAACCTCCCAACAGGCTCCCGTTGCCAGCCGTGCACGTGGAACCTCAGGGGAGGGCGGAAAGGAGTATGGCCTGATGAGGGTATGAATAGGAATTATAAGGCTAGCAATCATAGTGATGAATATCAAACATATTCTAGTGCTGTACTTGAAAGGATTTCTTAACAATGTTCAAGAAGGGGAGTGAACTAAGTAGAAGACTTATTTTTATTGATATGAATTTCTTATTAGGATAAAACTTTATGGGGGTGCCTGGGTGGCTCAGTCGGTTAGACTTCGGACTCTTGATTTCAGCTCAGGTCATGATCTCGGGGTTGTGAGATTGAGCCCCGTGTCAGCTCTGCCCTGGGCGTGGAGCCTGCTTGCGATTCTCTCCCTCTTCCTCTGCACCTCTCTCTTTCTGTCTCTCTCTCTCTCTCCCCCCTCCTCAAAAAAAAGAATAAAATTTTATGGCCTCAGGACTTTTTTAAATATCTCACTTTAACATGCACAACAAAGTTTGTTACAGTAATTTATTTAAATATGTACCATATCTCAAGATTGTAAAAAAATCAAAGCTTCATGTCAGTTGGCTTGTAATCAGAATTGTGTTGTGTTTAACTTGATACGTATATGAAATAATTTCAGCATTATAAACATAAAATGCTGTTTAAATAGTGCTAGAATGAAATGCATCTGTAATACAATTTATAGATCTATAAACCGTTATTTGGCTTCAGGAAATTTTCTAGGAAATAATGTCTGTGCTATGTAAAAATGTCCCTATACCTCCCCACTAGTATAGAACAGACTATGAGTTGCTTTTCTATCTATCGTGATAACGTTACTAAATATACATGTTCCTTTCTACCTTATAGCACATAATCATTTAAAATGTGTAATGACCCAGTGAATTGTGATGTTTTCTCCAATGGCAAAATCTTACACATGTCCCCCTTATTTAGAGAATGAAGGTTTGTGACCTGCAGCCCTGGTCTAAACAACACAATTTTTACCTAAGGAAAATCAGAAGGTTGTGATGTTCCCAACAGTTTGTACCGCTTACTATATCAAATCTAAGACACCACTAACTATAAGAAACTCTATAGCCATTATTTTATGTGCCACTACAAAAAAAGAAAGCCTCAGCCTATTAAACTGACACAGTTCTTTATTATCACAGCAATCACAAGATGCATCCCAGTTTCAGAGATGTTAAAACTGAGGGTTTTAGAGGGGAGGGGGTTGGGGGGAATGGGTTAGCCCGGTGATGGGTATTAAGGAGGGCACGTTCTGCATGGAGCACTGGGTGTTATATGCAAACAATGAATCATGGATCACTACATCAAAAACTAATGATGTAATGAATGTTGACTAACATAACATAATAAAATAAAATTTAAAAAAAATATGAAGGGAAAAAAGTGCATCTTAGAATCAATGAAATTTATCTTAGCCTATAGTGAAATAATAATTGAGATGTAATTTTTACAGAGCGGATTTTCTAAAAGCAGGTCACTAGAATATCCTGGTTGCTTTTGTCCTCCTTTTTCAGCCTCTTTATTCTTCCAGATAGCATCCGCCTACATCCAGCCTCCACCATCTGGCTGGCCCCCTCCCATCCCATAGGGTTTTCACAGACTTCTTATGGAACAGTACAGAAGAAAAGCAATTAGATTGTTCACCACTCCCTCTTCTTCCTTGTCTTACGAGCTTAGACTAGGACCAGCATTAAAAATCATCTAGCAATCTGGAGGGCCTGGACCGTCCTATGACCCAAAAGAAGCAAGAGTTCACAAAATAAACAAGATACCCATAACTCATGCCCTTATCATCCTTTGCCTACGTTATTGCAACTGCCTGATCTCTGATCTTGTCAGCCTTTCGTGATTCATCTCCCTTGTGACTTCCACCAGAGTGATCTTTGTTGATGTCACTTTCCTCCTTACCACCCTTTATTGACCACCTGTACCATTAATGAAGTTATTTAGTGTAGCCTAAGAAGACCAGTCATGATCTCTAGCCTTATCTATTGCCTGGCTTCTCCGGTAACTCCAATAACAATAAACTTGCTGTCTCCCACCTCAGTGCCTTTGTACGTGCTCTCCCTGTGCCTGGCCTGCTCTCAGTCTTCTCTTTCTCTTTCAGCATCCAGCTCAGATGAACATCTCTTCCTGAAGACCTTTTCAGACACTTCTTCCTCTGTTACCTCCATACAACTTACACACTCGATAGCAATGTAATTTTTATTTGTCTGTTATCCTTACTCAACCTTGAGTTCCTTGAGAGCAGAGACAGTGTCTGACAAATAGTTCAATAAATGTTTAACGTTTTGGATAGCAGTGATCAGTTTATGTCTCCCCAACCACCTGTCTCTCATTGGTCTTGCATGACCTGTCTGTGCTACACTCTTTCACAGTTGAAAATAGATAAACAGAAGAACCATTTGCTTTGCCGCATTCTGTTTAGTATCCCCATCCCATCCAAGCCGACTTTGGCTATTTCCCCAACTCTGAGCTGCATCCTGTCTGCCTCTTCAGACTCCTTAGATGTTTCGCTTTGAAAAAGGACCATTTATGTCAGATAATCTCATCAGCTGCTGACAAGCTAGGGAACAAATTCTGTTACTGGTCTCTTAGGAAGAGATTTGGCTCCAAACTGCTGTGTTTGCTCTAAGAACCAGTGTGTTTTACAGAACCGACTTTACCTTAATCTTCTTTCTTTCAAAAAGTTTTAACAGTTTTTGATAAGACTTACATAAAATCCAGCCAAAGCAGTTTTTTGCTCTTGGATTTTTTTAAAAGTACAGATCCCATTGTACATAGTTGTGTTGTTCTGAGATGAAATTGGCCAGCTGTGTTAATGACTGTGTCCAGCTATCAGCTGGAGATTCCTACCAAGTTACATCATAACCTGAGCAACAGAGATGATACAACAAAGAAAACAACCAAATGGAACATTCCCTCTCATATAAATGTGTTATCCAGTGAGTTGAAATGCGCCAGCCAGAGCAATATAACTCCAGGTTAGAGTGAACAATAGAAGTTTTAGCTTTCAAGATGGGCACTGGTTGTAAGTTTTCAGCAGTGTTCTGTGAGCTGGCATCATTGGTGAAAGGCTTGATTCTGAAATACTGGCAATATTTTCTCCATCAGGCTACAAATTCTTTTGTGAAAAGAATGTATTTGCCCTCCCCCCGCCATACACAGGGCATTAAAAGTGAGGTTTGCTGCATAGCTACTTTAAATGGAATCAGAAAGTAAGAGTTAGAAATTTTCCAAATCATTTGTTTCGGGTACCAACAAGATGATTCTTATGGTTCCTAATGAGTGTCGACCCCAGTCAGGTTATTTTTGTTCCAGCTTTACTGAGAGCTCATTTATATATACACATGTAAACTAAGGTGTGTGACACGATGGTTTCCAGTCAAGTTCTTAAGCTACTCTTGTGTTCTGACCCAAGAATTAAAGTGTTATAGTTTTTTGGGGTTTTTTTTCCTGAACTATTAGAAATATAAAGTTGGGTTCTTGGGGCACTGGGTGGCTCAGTCAGTTAAGTGTCTGCCTTCGGCTCAGGTCATGATCCCAGGGCCCTGGGATCGAGTTCCGCATCAGGCTCCCTGCTCAGTGGGGAGCCTGCTTCTCCCTCTGTCCCTCCCCCCCCACCCCGCTTGTGTTCTCTCTCTCTCTCTCAGATAAATAAATAAAATCTTAAAAAAAAAAAAAAAGAAATATAAAGTTGGCAAAGATCACTTTGATGTAAGGAACAAGACACAAAACTTCTCAGTCAAGTAAATAATCATACCCATCAATACCTGTACTCACTCATTCAGGGCTTGGAAATGACCCTCACCTCAGATAAACCTCTGGCCTGCTGTGAGGAATAGGACAGAAATGCCACTGTTAAGAGTTCCAAAATAAAACTGAAAATACACATAAGACAAGACACATCTAGTTTGAGTAAATATATCTTCTAAAACTGTTACATTTTCCTTCATAAATTCTTACCCTTGAGGAAAGAAAAGATTACTTGAAGGCTTATCTTAGTGGTTTGACAGGTAGTTTTACTTTGCATATGAATCAGTTGTGGATGAATTTGACCAAGCCCAAAGACAAAATGCCACCAGTTGCCCTTGAATGAAAAAAATTTCAAGTGACCATTTGATTTGAATCTCAGTTGCTTTCCTGATTAGCTACGAACATTTGCAAACTGAAACATTATCTGCACTTGCCAAATACTATCTTTTTCTGATTTGCCATTGGAGTAGGTGGCCATGATCAAGGAAGGACTTGCTGGCCACCACATCAGGTGTCCAAGTCAGTTTGGGAACAAAGCTCTCTATCCTCTTTCTTTAAAAGCATGATTCCTGCCACCTTCTAACAGTGTTTACCGTCCTTCCCACCCTCCTCCACCAGCCAGAGCAATATAACTTTGTTTATCTGTTTATCAGTCCCTGTTTATCAGTTATCAGAGGCACTTTATTGTTGTATTCACTTCAGTCATAAAACAGTCTTTAAAACACTGAACCTATGCATTTGAGATGCCATGGTCAAATGAAATATATATGTATATATTTGTTCAAATATGGACTTAGTAGAAAATCTATCTCCAAATCCCTCATGCTACTATTGACACAGTGCTCAGAGAATGAAATAGGCACTCATGAATCTCCACTCTCTCAGAGATCATAAACAATTGATAATAGCACAAAACGAAGAATGTTTTAAGTTTCTCCCTGTTGTGTCCCTTGTAGTCACTATAGTTATTTCTATTATTGGTGACTCCATTATTTTATATTCAGAAGAGACTTTGTCATACCTCTTCTCTCATCTTTAAGACTATTACCTTGAACAGTTTGACCCTTATATGAAAATGGTTGCGGATGTACTCGAAACTTCTCTCTCAACTAATGAAGAAGAAAAAAAAAAAAAAGAAAACTGGCCCAAGAACCTGAGACTGCCATTCCTGGCTTTGGTTCTTTAGGTTTAAGGGCCCAGGAGTAGAGGTTGGCCAGAAGTGGTTCCTAGCTAATTCTAAAGAAGACCTTACTTGGGGCACCTGGGTTAAACATCGTCTCAGGTCATGATCCCAGGGTCCTGGGATCAAGCCCCGTGTTGGGCTCCCTGCTCAGCGAGAAGCCTGCTTCTCCCTCTCCCTGTGCAGCTCCCCCTACTTGTGCTCTATCACGCTCTCTCTGTCAAATAAGTAAATAAAATCTTAAATAAATACTTTAAAAATAAAACAAAAAAACCTTACTCTGCAAGGCCCTTCTCTCTACATTCCCCCCATGCGTACACACCCCTGAAAGGTTTGTAGCTAAGAAGAGATACCAAAAAAAGAGGTAAGTCAAAAGTAGGGAAGACAGTCTGGGTGGGAAAAATGAAACCAAGTAAGTTTAATCAAAGGTGATTTTTAATAAATGTATTATTACAATTGTCTCCATATATTGTAAGCCCACTAGAACGTGGTTTTATTCATGATTTTTCTTTAAAAAATTCCTTCATGGCAAAAGTAGCTAATATCATCCTTGGAGGTAAAGTAGCAGTTACATTAATCAAGCACAGATACACTGCCATGCTTACACAGAGGGCTGGGGAGGGCAAGACCCACCTGTTCTCAGTCTGTGTTCTCTGCCCTTAGCACTGACAGCTGCAGCCGGCAGGGGCAAGCTGGAGGTGTGCCGTCTGCTCTTGGAACAGGGGGCAGCAGTGGCCCAGCCAAACCGCCGAGGGGCAGTGCCCCTGTTCAGCACTGTTCGCCAGGGCCACTGGCAGGTAAGCAGGGTAGCTACTTCCAGTCCCTCAGGTAGGGGTGAGTTCTAGACAGGAACTTCTGAAGCAGCAAAAAAAAAAAAAAAAAATCTCAAAGTTTGGGTTACTCAGCAGTCATCGGGTTTGAGGACTTGGGCCTTTGTTATTAGTATTCTCGTTCTTTGTGAAGATATCAGAAACCTAACATTCAAAATCATGGCCCATCTCTAAAAAAAAATCATCATCATGATCTATATTGTATAGAAGGACTAGCTACTTCTGGCGTGGCCATGGAGTGACCTGCTTCTCACATATCCACAGGTCCACATATTCACAGGTCCTCTGGAAGGTTCATATCCCAAAAGATCCCTGCTAACAGGTGTCTTGTAGATGTCTCAAACTTGCTAAAAGAAAACGTGGTGTATGTAAATTCTAGCTATGCAGTCTTTCCAGATGTTTGAATTCCGGATAAATGCTAATTTATACACTTAGGATGGAAAAGAAAGCAGATTGGTAATAATCTTTGGAAGTATTTGTGTAGAAAAAAGGCTCTAGAAGCCAAACAGTATAAAAGAGTTATCAGAGGCACTTTATTGTTGTATTCACTTCAGTCATAAATACTCACTACAGGCAGACTAGCAACCCCTACAGGTCAATAAAATGGCACTGGCACAGGTAGTGACTTGTGTTGGAGCTTCCATTGTGGGATTGTTTAGTCTACATCGTGGCATTTGGTATCTTAAATTCTTTTTCACTTAGGGGCTGAGTCAAACATTCAGAGTCGAATTCTCATTTGGCTCTCCTTAAGAGAGTCCGAGATCAGATCACATGGTACTAGGACTCTACAGGAATTAGAGGGACCCTTGCGGTAGACAGTTACACGGAGAGGTGACTTGCCTGTACAGTAGGAGGAGATCCCCCAGTGTAGGGAACAACGTGCATGTGTCTACTCAGCAGCTCTTCCTGGCTCATTCGTCCCTGTTTCTCCGCACTTGCAGATTGTTGATCTTTTACTCACCCATGGAGCTGATGTCAACATGGCAGACAAGCAAGGTCGTACTCCCCTGATGATGGCTGCCTCTGAAGGCCATCTGGGAACTGTGGACTTTCTACTTGCACAAGGTCAGTCTTGGGATGCCAGAGCTGCATGGTCAGTGCCTATAATAATCCAAGGAACTCATGATTTCCAGTGATGGATTCTAAGAGATGTTAAGAATAGATATTATTGGGGTACCTGGGGGGCTCAGTCAGTTGAGCATCCAGACTCTTGGTTTCAGCTCGGGGCATGATCTCAGGGTCCTGGGATCGAGCCCCGCATTGGGCTTCTTGCTTAACGGGGAGTCTATTTGAGTTTCTCTCCCTCTGCCCCTCCCACCCTGTGCACATGCATGCATGCTCTCTCTCTCTCTCTAAATAAATAAATCTTTAAAAAAAAGAATATGTATTATGAATCTAGTTGGTTAAAATGTGAAAGTCCATCTCCTCTCCTCTGCTGTTATATACAGTGGGACCCTTTAATTCTGATATTCTTTGTATTCTAAATTCTCTAATTCAAATCTATAATCTCCAAACTTTGATTTTTTTTTTAATATACACTCAATAGATGTTCATCTTCCAAGGACTGTTTTTTCTTTAACTTTTATCAATTCCTGTACAACTAATATTTTTCTTGTAATCCAAAGGAGGCAAACAGAGGTTAAGACAATTGCTGACAGTGGGACCCTATTTGAGAAATCAGGATATTATATTATCTTCTATTGTAATAAATTCCTTTTGACATAACATTCACATACTCCTGGTGAATGAGAAATAAGTTAAAGAGATTGCAGTCACACCACCTTCAAAAGCATTTCAGGCTCCTTTTGATTGCTCTGACCTCAGTCACCTATGCAAAATAGGAGTGAATGAGGGTGGACTTCTGTAGAAGGAAAACTCAAGTCACTGATGACTCTACAGTACCATCTAGTGGACTTTGAGCATTTACATGAAGTAGGAGATAGTGTGATCGTGACCAGCCTAATGACTCCATTCCAGTTAGCCTTCCCTATTAGTAAACTGGACCTAAACATCTATAATTATATCTATGGACACATTTACTTCAAGCAAGCCAACCTCCTGAAGAATCATAACCAGGCCGGCACAACTGAGGGTAGTCAAGTTAAGAAGAAGACGAGGTTTCTTCTAAGATTTCAGACTAAAAGCTCAGTCAAAGATTTGTTGGATCTTTAGCTGTATCCTCCAAAGAAAATTTGTTTGTTTCCACAGCCTCAGACTCGCAGTACTGGGTCAGAACCAGAGAACCGCTCTCCCAGCATGCAAAGTGGTTCTTGCTTCTCCAATACAAGCCAACAAACAAGTCTGGTTTCGTGATATCTATCCTTACTTCTGCCAAGAGGAGGTTGGAGGAGGATAGGGGGTGTACCTAGATTCTCAGGATAAGATGTGGCAGGAATAAATGTCCCAGAACAACCCAAGTCTACTGGAAAAGGCAAGACCTCTTCAGCCACTGATAACCTTTGGATCACTGCACAGGGTCTGGCACATGCCCGTGGAAGCTTATCAGACACAGATTCCAGAGATTTGTTCTCCCTTACCACTGCAGACATGCAGGTCTTTGTACTCCTGATCTTCCTCAATTTATGATGGGCTTACGTCCTGATAAACCCAAGTTTAAAATATTGTAAGTTGAGGGACGCCTGGGTGGCTCAGTCGGTTAAGCGTCTGCCTTCGGCTCAGGTCATGATCCCAGGGTCCTGGGATCGAGTCCCGCATCGGGCTCCCTGCTCCGCGGGGAGCCTGCTTCTCCCTCTGCCTCTGTCTCTCTCTCTGTCTCTCATGAATAAATAAATAAAATCTTAAAAAAAAAAAAAAAAAAAAAAAAAAAAAAAAAAATATTGTAAGTTGAAAATATCTTAAGTTGAAAATGCATTTAATACACCTAGCCTATGGAACGTGATAGCCTTGTCTACCTTAAATGTGTTCGCAACACTTAAATCAGCCTACAGTTGGGCAGAATCATCTAACTCAAAGCCTACTGTATAACAGTACTGAATATCTCATGTAGTTTATCGAATACTGTACTGAAAGTGAAAAACGGAATGGTCCTAAGTGTATCTGTTGTTTATCCTCATGGCCATGTGGCTTCTGGTTTGCTGCCGCTCACTTCCACTGGCCAGCATCACAAGAGAGCATCGCACCACACATCACTAGCTGGGGAAAGGTCCAAATTCAAAATCCGCAGGACATTTTCTACTGAATGCGTATCACTTTCGCACCATCATAAAATTGAAAAATTGTTAAGTCGGGCCATCATAAGTCAGGGATCCTCAGTATTTCATTTTTTCACACTTAAATCAGAGACTTCCACTAAATCAACAAATCCTACAAACCTTTATTCAGCCGCTGTTACTTGCAGAACACTATACCAGCGCCGTGCCAGTGAGTGGTTTTCACTAATACACCGTAATCTGTGCCCTCCGAGACTCTGTAATCTGGCAAGGAGGGGGTGAAACGAAGATAAATACCTGAAAAGCAGAGAACCCTAAGTGCTCTCATAAAGGTATTTGAGTTAGGAAAGGACAGACTTTGAAAGGTGAATAGGAAAAAAGTTTCGTATTCAGGGAGGGGGCGGTGAATGAAAAGTCAAGGAGGAGATCCAGCACACAACAGGTTTGGGGCAATAACTCAAGTTGTCTGGTAAAGTACATGAGGGCTCTTGGGAAGTAAAATTGGAAACGTATGTGGAAAGAAAGTGAAAAGGAACAAACTAAAAGAGGGTTTGGACTTAATTCTGAAGGCAATGGGGAGCCTTTCAAGATTTTTTTAAAGGGAATTGATGCCAGAGTTGTGCTTTAAAAAAAAAATCCCTCTGGCAGGGGTGTGAACAGTAGATTTGATTGGAGGAATTATAGTGGGCTGGGGGATCCGGTAGGAAGCACTGTGATAGATGAGAAGTAACGAGGCTCTAATCCAGGTGCGGTAGCTGTTAGAATAGAACAGAAGGGCCAAGTACAAAAACGATTTTGGATATAAAGAGTAATTACATGTAGGAAATAATGACAGTTGAGTTAAAGATAACTCCAAAGTTTTAAAGTGGATGTTTGGAAGACGTGTGATTCCGCTAACTGCAATGGGAAGAAAAGAGAGAAGGGGAAGATTACATATTGAATTTTGGACGCATTTTGAATATATGGGTTTATTTCATATGTATCTCCTATTAATTTCTTAAATTCCAGCTTTCCTTATCTTTGGAAAATCAGCTTATCTGTAATATACATCCAGAACCTTCTTATCCTGCTGCTTCTACCGTTGGAGGCTCTGTCCAGGGAATTTATAGATGGTCCATCTGAGAAAACTCCTTAGATTCTCTCCCACATTCAAATTCATTATGTGTTAAGAGTCGATGTTTTCATTGTAAACTCTACCATTGTGAAAAGAGAACCCAGTACATAAATGGCTGTCATCAGGGTTAAAGGTATGGTACCTTCCAGCCCTTCATCCTGCTGTGGGAAGCCACAAGGTCTGGTTCTCTGACCTCTAGGAGTAAACACATGGTAGGCCAGAGAACTGCTGAGTAGACCCTGAGCCTAGCTGTGCCACATGCTAAGCCTGATCTGACCCCTGTCTAGCTGAGGAGGCAGCCTGGAAAGTGTTCTGTAGGCAGTAAGTTGATCCTAATTTAGTTAGTGTGCCATGTCAACTGTGTGAAAAGAATGTCTTAGGTACTCTTCAAAACTAGCAAGGAAATGATAGTCCCTTTGCCATCCAAGAGCTTACAGTCTAGGCTAAGAACCAAATATATATTGAATTTTAGACTAATTACAAAACAGTGTATCGAGTATGCTTGATCCTTACAGATGAAAACATAGGAACACTGAAGAGAAACATGTAGAATATCAAGAAGGTTAAGAGAGTGAGGATGGGATCATTGAAGGCTGACAAGTTTAATTAAACTCTGAATTTCCTTGTGGCCTGGGCTCAGTTTCTTCCCATGAGTTCATCTGCCCCACATTCTAAGGAGAGAGAGCGTGGCCTGGTGCTATCACCAGTGATAAACATGGACTGAGCTCCTTCTGTTTTGTGAGAATCTCTCCAGGAGTTTATACTATTACAAAAGGAAGACTTTTGCTGAGTTCTGAAAGCATTCACTGAGAATTTATTACATGTAAGTAGGATACATAAAAAAAAAATTAAGAACAGAATAAGGTGGCATGTGTTAAGCACATTCAAGACGAGGTGAACAGTGAACCAGGAGAAGCTTCCTGGAAACGGGGGGATTTGGGATGGTCCCTAGAGAATGAGTAAAACTGAGGCAGGAATGAAAAGATTCCCCACGTGGGAGCAAACATGACTGTGCTTCGACAGAGCGTGCAGTCTCGGTACCAGCCTTCCCTCCTGCTCTGGATGGCCCCGTGTTTCGTGTTTCCTCAGCCCTGTGCTACATTTGCTCTTATAGGTGCCTCCATTGCTCTCATGGACAAAGAAGGACTGACAGCCCTCAGCTGGGCTTGTTTGAAGGGTCATCTCTCAGTAGTGCGCTCTCTGGTGGATAATGGGGCTGCTACGGACCACGCTGACAAGAACGGCCGCACCCCACTGGATCTGGCAGCTTTCTACGGTGATGCCGAGGTGGTGAGTGCCTTTACACGGGCCTTTGGGTGGTAGGGACAGGGAAGGTTCTCCATCCGTAATGTTCTCGGGGGTAAAGGGTAGAGTAACATGTTGATGATTCCTGATAGAAAGTTCTTGGACCTGTAATTGCTAGAGGACAGGAATATTCAAAACACCATTAAAGACCAAGAGTACAAGTATGGCCTGAAATCCCATGGCTACCTACCCAGCCTGGTTCAGACCAGCGGTTGAATCAAGTCCAGGCAGCAGCCAGAGCCCTCAGTGGGACAGTGTTAACTGTTCTGCTTGATCCATGTCCTAGGTCCAGTTCCTGGTGGATCATGGGGCCATGATCGAGCACGTCGACTATAGCGGAATGCGCCCTCTGGATCGAGCAGTGGGGTGCCGGAACACTTCTGTTGTTGTCACTCTTCTGAAGAAAGGAGCCAAGATAGGTAGGAGAAAGGAAGAAGGTCCTGGCCATCTGTGCCCGGGGGCCAGACTGGTCCAGTGGTCTGGCTGCCCTGGGTGTTTGGTGTGAATGTGTATAGCTCCCCCTCTGCCCTGGTCCAGTTGTTGTCCAAGTGAACGGAAAGGCTCTTGGCCCAGAGAAAGCACCCTCTGAGCCATGGTTGCCACTACTCTGTGTCCAGAATCACCCGGTTATCTGCCGTGCCCCTGGTCGCCTTAGCCACGAGGCTGCTCTAACCTTAAGCACGTCTTCGGGCCAGCGCCTCTGTGCCAGCCCCACCCGTGAGCATCCTCAGTCCCCGCACTGCCGTGAGCCTCTGCTTTCCCCTGCTCTGTGTGTGCTTCAGACTCTCCGGTCCCTGCTGCTGCCGTCCCGCCCGCGCCCCCGTCCCACAGACCTGTAGGCGAGGGCTGGCTGATGTGCTGGCTTTTTTGCTGCCTGCCTCTCACTGCTGCTTTTTCCTTCTTTTTTTTTTTTTTTTTCACCTTCATCCATTTTTTTTTCCTCTCCTACAACTTTTTGTTTTCTCCTTTCTTTGAAGGTTGTCAGACGTTACCGAGTCGCCCACGAGGTATATTTCACCGCTGTCAGCATCAGGCGTGGTCTGATGGCTTGGTCAGCTTTGCCTTCTCCTCTTTGATTTAGCCTGCATGAGTTCCCTACACCTCTAATCTTTTAATTTACTTCACCTTAAAAGAAGATTTTTTTTAACGACTGTTGTAGAGAATAACTTGAACTTTTGATAACTAACCCTGAAAAGCTTAGTTGGTAAATAATTCAGGCATCTATAAACTAATCAGTTTAACCTCTTCTTTCTCTTTGTGGGTAAAGTAGTCCTCAGTCATGTTGGCTTGTTTCACGTCTTTTGACATTCGAACTGTGCTCCTGATTCAGAGTAAATCCCAGGGAGGCCTATTCGATACTTACTTAAAATTAAGGGAGCCTTTAGAATCTTTAATGGTTCCCCTTTCTGCAAAGGACATATTTTTAAATTAAGAGACTAAACAGCTAGGGATTTTGAGTCCCGGGTTCTAAAATAAACTGCCCTTTTTGGATTTTTTAAATCTCTTGGTGACATTGAATGTAAACTCTTTCTCGCAATGACCTCATTTAAAACAACTGCAGACTAAGCCATGGCCTGCCCAGATACAACACGTTGGCGGCTTTGCTGCCCTCCTGTGGCGCAGGCTCAGACAGTTCAGATGTTCTTATTTTAAGGTGAATACAAATCCAGCGCAGCTTCTTGGCAGTGGGAGTCCCTAAGACACTCCCAGGTCTAAACGATGAGCAAGTTGTTCTCTCAGCAGAAATCCCCCAGGATGTTTTTTTCACCTAGCTTCCTGCCACCCTTACATTGTCTGAGTTTTTTACCCATCATGCATCCTGTACACTACAGGTCCAGCCACATGGGCGATGGCCACCTCCAAACCAGACATCATGATCATCCTGTTGAGCAAGCTGATGGAAGAGGGGGACATGTTTTATAAGGTGAGGGGAGGAAGGAACAGTTTCCTCAAAGCAGCCACTGACTGTTCTCTACCTGTAGAATCTACTAAAGTCTTGACAGTCTCATCCTCGGCTCTAGAGGCAAAGGGAGAATGCCATCCCTCAATGATGGGCTCCTACGTAGACCATCCTGAGTTTTTAATTTCCCAACAAGAGAGCAAGAGTGGCCTACATAAGCCTGCAGCTTATCAACTTGAAGACCTAATTTTATCTGGTCACTTGTAGGCAGTTACCTAGATTCTGCGTGGAATCTGCTAAGTGGGACCTGGAAACTCATGGGACAAGTAAAGTAAAATTATGTAGTACAGCTATTTTTTAGTCTGTGAGAAAGAGACATTGATCTTTGCTTTCATATTTAATATATAAATATAGATTTAAAAGTCTGTAGTGATAATAGCTTGTCAACATCCCTGAGTAAGATAAGGAAAGCAAGACAAATAGCAATTATAAGATTTTCTTAAAGTCACTCACTGAATGACAACAAAAAAAGTATGGAGTCTTTTTGTAGTCACAGTTCAAGCTGAAGACTCCAGTGCCCTAACACAGACTCTCTCCCATGGCCTGTAGGAAATCCCAAAAGAACATTAGATGACACGGCACCCGGCTGGCTCAGTCAGAAGAGCTTGCGACTCTTGATCTCAGGGTTGTGAGTTAGAGCCCCATGTTGGGTGTAGAGATTACTTAAATAAAAAAAAAAAAAAATGAAGAAGAAGATCACATGTCACAGTTATCTGGTTAAGATTAGCAGCGTCTTCTTCTCCTAAAGGTAAACATAAATCCAACCTCACTGAAATATCAGAGGCCCAAAGATGCGAAATGATTATGAAGCACATTATTACCACCTCCCACCCACCCCTGTGTAAGGAATGTTTTGAGTTCCTGGGGGAAGAGTTGTGTTTCCTGAGGATGCTCCGTGTAATGTCATGATAATCTAGGAATCTTGGGCTTCTAGGAAACTCGAGTCCTGACCCAACCAGGATTTCACATGACTTCCAAGAAGGGCCTCATTAACTCTAGGTGTCCTGTTTATGGACTTGGGGATAGCATTGCTCTCAAGAATCTAAGCCCTGGTTATAATATAGCTTCTCATATTCCGACACAAGGAGTCCTACCTCGTAATGAGAATAGGCAGAGCTACTACTGTTCCCACCCAGAATTCTACCGTGGTAGACTGCAGATCTCTCCTTAATGAAAGGTGCTGAAGAGAAGATGAAGAGATTGGACTCCCTGGTGGAGTTGCTGTACAGAAGGAATACTGCAGATTGAGATCAGCTAAATGAGCGGGAGACGCCTCCTGCAGCATTCTGAGCTCAGCTGATAGATTTTCATTTATTTTATTTTTATTTATTCATGTGTGTATGTATATATGTATTTATTAGCTGACAGATTTTCAGACACAAAATGTAAGGAAAGTTCAGGGCCCCTGGTACCAGGTCCCTAAACTGGTCATAGATTTACTTCATCTTGGAAAGTCCCTCCTACACAGATGAATCACAAATTCTAAACTTCTCTACCACCACCCTACCCCGAGGCTTTTCTAAAAAAACGGGAACACTGACATACCATTTTATGCATTGAGATTAGGGAAGCAACGGGTAGACCGTTTTAGCTCCCACCTCCTTTGTGCGGAAGAGAATGGCCTCTTCTAGAGGACTGGCAAGGAGGAGCATCAAATGGAAGAGTTTTCCAGGCAAGCCAAAAAGAAGTAGTAGTAACTCTAGAGAGGTTGGGACTAGGAAATGATATGTGTCCCAAGGAGATCAGGTTAAGAAAAAGCTCCTTTGAAATGAGCAAGATCAGTCTCTTGGGAATCTGGTCGGGAAGCTGGGGGTTCCAGGTGTTGGTTCTCTGGCTTGTGCCTTGGGTATCCCCTTCAACCTTGCCCTTCCTGCCAGGTGAGTTTCCTGTTGAAAAGACTGGACCCTCTGCTCTCACCAGCAGGGCCAGCCCTCCTCCCCAGGCTGGAGTTTGGGAGGGCTAACTTAATAATCACTGCAGAGAGGAGGAAGGGAGCGGGGCCAGACCTCAGCTGCTCAGCAGACCAACTGTGTGTTTTGCCATCTTGTACTCCCATTAGAAAGGTAAAGTAAAGGAGGCTGCCCAGCGTTACCAGTACGCCCTGAAGAAATTCCCTCGAGAAGGGTTTGGTGAGGACTTGAAAACCTTCCGGGAACTAAAGGTGTCTCTCCTCCTCAACCTCTCTCGATGTCGCAGGAAAATGAACGTAAGTCCCTCTCCTCCCAGCTGCTTTCTACAGCCCTGGAAGCTGACAGCCCACGTCACTCACTG
Source organism: Phoca vitulina (assembly GCF_004348235.1). Classification (NCBI taxonomy): domain Eukaryota; kingdom Metazoa; phylum Chordata; class Mammalia; order Carnivora; family Phocidae; genus Phoca; species Phoca vitulina. The sequence continues at coordinate 2,178,110 of NW_022589744.1, forward strand.
GCTCTTACCAGGCCCCTAAAATCGTTCTCGGCCCCATTTGGAACTTGGTTGTCCTTCACAGAGCACTGACATTTGCAATTTGAAAGAAATCAAGTCTAAGCACAATCCGTATATTAAACTGTGAAAAAGTTAATGCTGTGGGCACTTTTGGTGCTTTCTGAATTTTTAGTTCACACTGAAAGTGATTAGAATACCATCATCGTCGTCTCCTACCCCCAAGTCAGTTTTCTGGTCTTTGGGAAAATGTGAGAGTAGGTGGTGGCTAGAATTCTAGCTGCAAGTAGATATTAATTGTAGTTACTCCCTTCCTTTCTAGTAGACCCCTAGTCACTTAAGGAAGGGCTGGAGAGAGGATTCAGGACCATGGACTTTAAGGTTTATTTCAAAGGCTAATCTTGAACTTTTCGCTCCTTTCCTCATCTTTTTACTCCAGCATGCCGTGTCCCTTCTTGTCACAGAGGGAATCTTAGAACTCTTCCTGGCCCTCTGTTACCCCCCAAGTAGTCCTTGGTCCTTCTTGCCTGCTGTGCAGGAACAGTGTCTGGTGTCCTCAGCCACTGCTCACGTGACACGCAGATGCTCCCAGGCCAAGAATCCTTTCTCAGAGACTGGGAATAGCTGAGATCGTGTCAGGAACCTCTGATAACCCCCTGCCTGAAGTCTCACAGTTCCTCAGGAGCTAAAAACAATCCACCCCAAAAAAGAATGCCGATGAGTAGAGAGCTCAGCTGTGCGGAAGTGAGATTTCAGCTGCAGGGGCAAGAGGTCCGCTGTCAAGTCCAGAGAGGTTGTGTGTACGACCTTTGCATCCTCCATCTAAACCCTGGCAATGAGAAGAGCCTGGGTGTCCCAGAGAACACAGTTATGGCCCGAAGAGGCAGCGCTGCCCCACGGTGCTGAGGAGAGTGCAGCCAGGGTAGCGGTTCCTGTGGGAAGGGGATGCCCCAGGGGAAGGCAGTGAGGCTCTTCTGTGGAACAGAACCAGACCAGCGGTACCCAGGGTCCCCGGGGCACCAGCCAGTGAGAATGAGACAACACTCCGGAGCCGGTGCCAGTCCGTTGCCTTCTCTTTTGCTTAAACAAATAATCTACTTCTTAAAAGCATTCTCATCTTGCCAGAAATGGTGATTGTCCAGAAGAAAAAGAAAAACATTAAAAGATAAGATCGGAAACAGAGTAGTGATAGATGATGACTCCTGTAAGATGGAATGCTCCCTCTCTAGCTCCACACTTGCTCAGAACAGTTAGCAGGCAGCTCCCGTGAGCAGCACTGTACGAAGCAGCTGAGGTCTGCCTTCTTCAGTCCGAGATGGCTCGTTACTTTTCCTCGTTGATTTCCACCTGTGCCCCAGGCCTTTGTTCTGCCTCTGGAATCACACGCGTCACCAGAGGTTACTGTGCTGTCCTGAGGCTTTGACATTGAATGAAAGAAGAGAAAGAACTCTCCTTTTAGCTCAGTATGGAGGGGTATCTTTAAAATGATGGCTTTGTTCCCTAGGCCCCTGTTGCCAGGGTTCTCAGATGAGGACAGATGAGACCACGCTCCTCCAGGGAGCCTCAGTGAGCAGGAGATGAGGTGATCGCACGAACGCCAGTCACAGCCAGGGCCCTCTCTTACTGTATTTTTGTTGTTGTTTTAAATGCTTCCTAAGTAAGGAACCAGTTAAGAGAAGGAAAAGGCCATTTACTAAGCATCTGCTATGTGCCAGAAATGGTGTTTGGGGCTTTCAAACGCGTCATCACGCTTCATCCCACCTGCGAAGTAGGTACGGATGAGAAAACACACCAGCCCCTGTGAGGGGCTATGCGGCCGACCAGAGGACTGAACCCAAGTCCGTCCGGCGCCCCGACCCCATCTGGTCTCCATGGTCAGTGCAGCTCTCCTTTCCACAGACCTCATCCTGCTGGACCTCACTCACCCCTTAGGAAGCAGAGGAATAGTGGGTGCGACAGGAAGCTGGGGGGTAGGTTGAGGCCCCGTGAGAGGCACATGGCTGTGTTTGCCTTCCTACGCGTATGTATATCAAGGGGTCAGGTTTCCAACTTCAGGAGCTGCATTGGGTTCACATTTGGCTTCTGGGCTGGAAGGAGCTTCCTTAGAAAAGCAGAAGGAAGGCACATTAAAAGTATTTTAATGCTTCTGGGCAGATAAATTCCCAGGAGCTGTTGCAGGGCCACACAGGGCAAAGGCAGAAGGAACTTGCAGTCTGGGCCACATGGCTAGAGCCATGCCAGGCATGTCGAGAATCCCAGGTGTTCCATCCATAAATGTCAAAGAAATGTACATATATTCTGTTTTATTCCCAAATTGTCTATTTTTCATATCTCTTCAATGACTCATTTGCACACCTATTGTAATGACAGGATTTTGGAATGGCGGAGGAATTTGCTACTAAGGCCCTGGAGCTGAAACCGAAATCTTATGAAGCTTACTATGCAAGAGCAAGGGCAAAACGCAGCAGCAGGTGAGGAGAGAGAGAGAGGGTGACGAGCAAGAGGTCTCTTTTCCGAAAATCTGGCCAAGGCAATGTAGGCCATCCTGGGGCATATGTACCCAAATGTGTCTATCCCTGAGGACTTTGAGGGACACGCTTTGGGGATGGCTCCCGTAGCACAGAACTCCACTTGAGACTGGCAAATCTTCAGGGCTATGGAGATCTAGAACATTTTACTTTGGGAGGAAAATGCCTTCGCATTGCTGGAGAATGGCACTTCTCCCAAGAAGCCTCTGCCATCTCTCAATCACTTTTTAACCCCTAGAACAGACAGCATAAAGAGACACTGGTGACTTAAGAAGAGGTCACTTAAGCAAAACATCCTCCTCGCCCTTTTAGAAGGAAAAGTAGGATGGGTCACTTACACCGCAGGCTCCTCTTTTCCTGTAGGCGTTTGAGGGGTCCCGGGATTATTTAGCTTCTGGAGCTCTCCTCAAGTCTGGTGGCATCGGACCTCCTCCTCACCTAAGTCACCACACCGCCACACCACACCCTCATGGAGACAGGAGGTCCTTGCTGCCAGGATTGAGGGGGCCCAAAAGAAACTCAGAAACTCCATCCCTTGTGTCCATCTGCTGTGGCTTGGCCAAACTGGGCAGGAAAGGCTCCAGAAAGACCTAGAACCTGCCATCAATCACTGATCTTTGGATAACTTGTCACTGTCCTTGATGCCTCCTGCCCAGTGCCCCATCCTTCTCCCAAACTCTTCCCCGGGAACGACCTGCTTCACATTCACTGTTGAGGCCAGGGGGAGATATGGTCCTGAAAAACCAAGCCCAGGTTAAGTCTAGTGATGACAGTGGCGATAACATTAGTCTTAACTAGCTGGGGGAACAAAGTCCTTACAGAAGCTTGACTGTCAAATTCTCTTTTTCCCCAGAGAATTCCTTCCCCACAAGGCCAGTTGCCCCTTTCGTGGGCGATTATTAATAGAGAGGATCGGACTATCTCTGAGAGTTCGTGTCCTCATCTGTAAATTAGAATCTGAGTGGCCTAGTCAGTGAGCCTAATCCCTGCCCAGCTCTGGTGTAGCTGAATGGAGGAGCGACAGTGCTGTGGGGCGAGAGTGGGGAACAAAGGGCAGAAGACAGGCTTCTTGCCTAGGACGGAAAAGGCCTGAAATTTGGAGCCAAAATATTAAGAATATAAAGAAAAAATTATGATGGATCAGCAAGATTTTTAAATATTGTAGTTACTGTTTTGTTCCTAAGCTAATTGACAGTGACCCTGTAAATGACAACCCCACCCAACCCTCCTACTGCCTGGTGTGCATTTGGGCACTAAGAGAATCTTCCTGAAGGGCCTGGCTGGACTGACAAAGTGGGGCCACTTCTCTGCTAATCCCAGAGAGGCCAGAAGGAAGATGGAGGCTAAACAGGCTAAGGAAGCATTCTGGACTCTTCCAGAATGACAGCCTACCTGTTTTCTCCCTTACAAACCCAACGAAACCAACCCCGCCCCCGCCCCCAGATGCTACCCCCCAGTTCTCTGCAATAGCGACCGCGTTCTCAGCTCTTGGTGATTCCTGTTGATTCAGAATCACTCCAGTTCCTGTGTTTACATTTTGTCAAGCAGACAGTTTGCAGCAGCCTTAGAGGATCTGAACGAGGCCATCAAGCTCTGCCCAAACAACCGTGAGATCCAGAGACTCCTGCTGCGAGTGGAGGAGGAGTGCCGCCAGGTGCAGCCGCCGCCTCAGCAGCCGCCTCAGCCTCCGCTCCCGGAAGAAACGGAACCCGAACCACAGCACGAAGAGATATACTCTGTACAGGATGTATTCGAGGAGGAGTACCTGGAACAGGACGTCGGAAACGTCTCCATCGGCCTCCAGACCGAGGCTCGGCCCAGTCAGGGGCTCCCGATCATCCAGAGCCCGCCCGCCTCTCCAGCCCATCGGGACTCCGCCTACATCTCTAGCTCACCACTTGGCTCGCATCAGGTTTTTGACTTCCGTTCCAGTAGTTCCGTAGGTTCTCCCACCAGACAGGGCTATCAGTCCACCTCACCCGCTCTTTCTCCAACTCACCAGAACTCTCATTACAGGCCTAGTCCGCCACACACCTCCCCAGCCCACCAGAGCGGGTCTTACCGCTTTAGCCCCCCGCCCGTGGGAGGACAGGGCAAGGAATACCCAAGCCCTCCCCCTTCCCCTCTCCGAAGAGGCCCTCAGTATCGGGCCAGCCCTCCAGCCGAAAGCATGAGTGTCTATAGATCCCAGTCTGGCTCACCCGTGCGCTATCAGCAAGAAACAAATGTGAGTCAGCTTCCTGGCAGACCAAAATCTCCGTTATCCAAAATGGCCCAGCGGCCCTACCAGATGCCTCAGCTTCCTGTGGCAGTTCCCCAGCAAGGGCTCAGGCTACAGCCTGCCAAGGCCCAGATTGTGAGAAGCAACCAGCCCAGCTCAGCAGTTCATTCAAGCACCGTCATCTCTACAGGGGCCTATGGCCAAGTAGCCCACTCGATGGCTAGTAAATACCAGTCTTCACAAGGAGACATGGGAGTAAGTCAGAGCCGGTTGGTTTATCAAGGGTCAATTGGGGGGATCGTAGGGGATGGGAGACCTGTGCAGCATGTCCAGGCTAGCCTGAGTGCGGGTGCCATCTGTCAGCATGGAGGGTTGACCAAAGAAGACCTTCCACAGCGACCTTCCTCAGCATATCGAGGTGGTATGAGATACAGCCAGACACCACAGATTGGACGTAGCCAGTCCGCGTCCTACTACCCAGTCTGTCACTCAAAACTAGATCTGGAGCGTTCCTCCAGCCAGCTAGGTTCCCCTGATGTGTCGCATTTAATCAGAAGACCTATTAGCGTCAACCCAAACGAAATCAAACCCCATCCACCAACTCCCAGGCCGCTGCTACACTCCCAGAGCGTAGGCCTCCGCTTCTCTCCATCCAGCAATAGTATCTCATCAGCCTCCAACCTCACTCCTACCTTCCGGCCATCTTCCTCGATTCAACAAATGGAGATCCCACTAAAACCGGCATATGAGAGGTCATGTGACGAGCTGTCACCGGTGTCTCCCACTCAGGGAGGTTACCCCAGCGAGCCCACCCGATCCAGGACCACACCATTCATGGGGATCATAGATAAAACAGCCCGGACTCAACAGTACCCCCACCTTCACCAGCAGAATCGGACCTGGGCCGTGTCATCCGTGGATACCGTTCTCAGTCCCACGTCTCCAGGCAACCTGCCTCAGCCTGAGTCCTTCAGTCCACCATCATCCATCAGCAACATTGCCTTTTATAACAAAACCAACAATGCACAGAATGGCCATTTGCTGGAGGACGATTATTACAGCCCCCATGGGATGCTGGCTAATGGGTCCCGTGGAGACCTCTTGGAGAGAGTCGGCCAGGCCTCCTCATACCCCGATGTGAAGGTGGCTCGGACCCTCCCCGTGGCTCAGGCATACCAGGACAACCTGTACAGGCAGCTGTCCCGGGACCCTCGACAAGGGCAGACGTCCCCTCTCAAACCAAAGAGACCATTTGTGGAGTCTAATGTTTAAAAGACATTTGTTGGAGTGAGACCCATATGTTTTCACTGCACATTTTCAGGCTTGGTTTCCATATTTGAGGTAGTTCCCTGGCTTAATTTCTCATGTAGTTTCTGTGTGGTGTTCAGAGGTGGCAGCCCACATGCTGGAGTTCTTTGCATGCAGCCGACCGGGAAGCTGGCCTCCAGCGAGCCAGGACTTCAGTTTCTCCCGTCTGTGCCCCAGCCACATGCTCTCTCCCTCTCTTCCGACGCCAACGAGGAGATTGTTGTGCCGTGTGCTTTAACCCAGGGAGATCAGACACACTGGTCAGCTTTTTCCAGGAGACAATCGCTTTCACTGATGTTCTTGTTGTGTGAATGTCTTTCTCCTTTTTTACAAAAATAAGGTGTTCTCGTTTGTTTTCTTCTAGGAACTTTAGAAAGAGTATGATGCCCCTTTGCCTTTGCATTCTTATCCAGTGTTATCCAAATAGCCAGCCCCAGTGCATTCTTGTGCCATGGTCTCCTCCCCTGGACTGCCAGCTCCCTGCAGTCATCAGGTCTAGAACGTTCGTTTAGGTTATTGCTGGTCTTCCTACGGGGGCAAAAGGATCAAGGGAAAAGAGAAGAAACAGGTCTATTAAATTGGAAGAAAAAAATATATATATATATATAATTATTTGAAATGTCACTACATTGATTTTCCAAGAAGTGTTTTATGAATATTTAGAGAACAACCAGCCCTTTAAATATTTCACTCAGCCAAGGAAATCAGATGAGAATCATGGATATTCTTAAATAATCCACTGAGAGGTATTCTTTAGGTTTTTAGCCAACAATTAACTATTAAAAATCTACTGATTTTCCATGGGTGGTGGTGGGGGGAAATACATAAATATAAAGAAAGAGAGAGAGGAAGAAAGACTGTTCTGGATTCTCAGTGAAAGGCTAGAGAACATCTTTGTCTTGGAGAAATCTGCTTTATCGGTCCTGAGATAATCACTGAGCATCATATTCCACAAAAGCAAACTCTTGCCGAGGTTTGACTGGTACACTAATCCTGTTAGTTGGGTCTTCACCCAGAGCCAGGTTTGTGTTCTACCGGCCCTCCTTTTTTCAACCCACGTGGTGTAGTGAAGAAACTGGTTCTCTAAGAAGCAAATTGAATTCTCTCGGGACCGTAAGACTTTATTCCTAAAGTTTGCACCCAGGGCCATTGTACCCTGCGCCAGACGTCATCTGATTCTCTTTCGAGATCTATAGTTCCATAATCTATTACTCTAGGAATTGTTTCTTCTTTTCTTTTTTTCGAGGTAGGAGTGTTTGGGGAGCGATCTTTGAAAACCAGACACTGCAAAGTGTTTCAGGGAGAAGACAGACCCCTTTCAGCCCTGGGTGGGAGCACGTGAGACAGACAGCAGGTCTTCTGATCTGGTCAGCTCCGTGTCTTGTGGTCATTTGCTGACCTGTCCTTTGCGTGACTGAGGCCAGCACGAGATGGACAGCAAGAACACTGAAACCAAAGCCTTAGCACAGGCCTGGTACTGACCGCACGTCAGCTCTGCAAACTTAAGAAACTGAGTAAAAGAGAATCCGTTCTCTGTTATTAGGAATCATTCTGCTCTTGGTAGTAAAGGGCTATTGGAAGGGCAGTTTCCTGCCCTAAAAATCCAGATGTGACCAGACCTGTTTGTAATAGTAAGTGTCCTCTGAAAGTATCACGAAGACATGGGGAGCATGAAGCTGAGATCAGAAACATTTCTCTACTAGTTTAGATTCTGCCAAGTAGACGGACCCCTCTGCCCCCAAGCTTGAAAGAGGCCAGGACTTGTCTCTCTGTGCTAGAAGCAGACAGCTGGGCCAGCTCAAGACCCAGACTCTTCGCACTCTCTCTGATGCCTAGGGACTGTGTCCTACTCAGCTAGCCCAGGGTGGGCACTGGCGTCTTGTCCCTTCCCTTCTCCCTCTCTTTCTCTCCCCGAGAAGATGAAATGTCCAGCTGTGGCACCAGCCCACAGCCAGGAGCCCGGCTCCCGCTTTGTCCAGGTCTCAGCCCCACGGGGCCCTTTGCATGTCCTCCCTTCCTGTGCACCTCCCTGAGGAGCTGCTGCTACATTCTTGAAGAACGTCTGCATCTGTCAGAAAAGTGCCCCTGCTTATTTGGAACGCCACACATGTGACCCGTACTCCGCTCTCGGGGAGCGAGCGGGTTCTGCGTTTCACAAACTCGCCCCGGATGTCACTTGTCCCCAGGGTGTCTCATGGTTTTCCTGGACAAACCGGAGATTTAGGGTCTATGCCTTATTGGGCAAAACTTAAAACAGTCAAAATGCAACTCTTTGTTAGCCATTGTAAGAGGGAATGAATATCACTACTGGGCGCCAGTTGAGTGTGACTAGAAAATGCCAACTGGACCTTCCTGGGGCAGGAGACCGTTCTTCCTTGTAGGCAGCCTGCCCGTGCCCTGTTGCGCTACTTCACTGCCATGGGCTCGTCTTTGTGCCGCATCTCCGAGATGCCCTCTCCCCCGGCAACACTTGCTGAATTGATGTCTGGCTTCCGGTGGGGGAAGTTTTTCAGATGAACCTGGTAAGTTCCACTCACCCAGTTCACATCACCCTGAAATGGAGACAGTGGTAACAAACCTCAGCCTCTAGGTTTCTCACCAAATTGTATGTTTCGTTCACCCAGAATTCTTGCACTAATGGGTTCCCATCACATCATGTCTATAAATGGGTGCACTTTACTGTTTGAATTTGTAACTGATAAATACTGGATATTTAAGTGTGCGTAATGTCTTCATTAGAAAATAGCAAAACCGCTCTTGTCTTTTAGTGTATCTTTCAAGGAAAAAGAAAGAAATCAAGCAGTGGATCACAACATTTATAGCACAAGAAATAACTTGTATATAAGCATCAAAAAGATTAAGAATTTTTAAATACAAAAAATATTTGCAGTGATTTTAAAGTGCTTTTCCAGCAATTTTCTTAGGGACTCCTGAGACATGGTTACTTTATTTACTGGATCAGTAAGGCACACAATTAAACAATTAAAAATTAATGTTTATTTACAAAGTAAAGGGAAAACCTGTGTAACATGAGAATTTGGCATGGACAAAATGGAGACCATTTTGTATCTGCTGTTGTATCTCGTCCGGGTTGCAGACGTGCACTATTAAAGCCCCAAGTTAATAGAGCACAAACCCTTCTTGTTCCTCTCCCATGTGCCCCTCTTTCTAGATGTGTTTAACTTAAACTCGAAGGCTCAGGAAAATTCCACTAATTAGAATCATGTACAGTACCCCAGGTCGTTGTCCAGAGATACAAGTTTGCTAATTTAGTTAAGCCTGGATTATTAAACACTTTTCCTAAATTATTGTAAACAGAACAGCCTAGAGAAAGGTATTCTCGGTCCTTATATTGTATAGTAGTTTATGAACCCCTCTCTAAATATTGGTATTTTTATATTCCAGAGATGTACCCAATAGAAAAATTAACCAGTATCTAATTTAATATCCATAAGTATTTTCCTTAGATTTTAGTCCTATACGGTGGGTTATGTGGACGTCACCTTGCTTCAACCATACGCTACCACTAGGTGTCACTGTGGCTCTGCACCAGGCTTGTCTGGTGGCAAAGAACGGCAGCCCGGCCCCCTGGAGGAGCCGCTCCCAGGTCAGCAGGCAGGCCCAGAGGGTTCAGGAAGGAGGGGACAGAGGCCTGCGGGGGGTCTTCACGTACCTGCGCCCGCTGTGGCACGATAAGCTCTTTGAACACTACCCGCTGGACCTTCAGCCAGGCAGAGGCCGGGAGAACTGAGTAGAACTCCCTTGCTCTGGTAGATGGGTGGGTATGAGGAAGCCTCCTTTGCTCCCCATGAGCATCCCTCTCAGTTCCTCTTGGCTTCCAACTATTATAACTCCAGAGTTGTCACCGTTGGCTGGTTTGATTCAAAAATCATTATTTTTCTACTGCAGAAATGCCTTGGACAAAACCAGTTGCTCACTGAATCTTTGCCACCAAATGCAACAGGCTCCCCCCCCCCGGGGGGGTGGGGGGGACAGGATGTTCCGCCCTCCCTGTCCCAGCCTCTCCCACCCTTGTCTGTCTGTCCTTGGGCTGCCCACTTCTCAAGAAGCCAACCTGCAAAGGCAGCCTGCTGCTGCTTCCACACCGAGGCCCGTGCGGCCCCGTCGCGTGCACATTGGGAGGTGTGGCTTTTTCTCCTTTTCCTCTAGGAATTCCAGACTGACCATCTACCAGGACTAACAACAATGAACAAAGGGCTTAGGGGTAAGAGCTACCTACAAAGACGTGTCATGGAAATCTTCACCATGCAATGCCTTGAACTCAGCTCTGGCTGCTCCCCAGAAAAGGTGGCTGGCTGGGGGCCTGGACACAAGCACAATGGGAACGGTAGAGCCACTGTGCAGAGCTACTTGAATAATCCCTGGGTCTTCATCAACTCCATTTATAACACCGACCACTGAAGGGCTGAAGTGTTGGTAACCTGCATTTCGGTGTCCAATGCCTCACAGCTGCTGAACCGCCCTGAGATGCTTGTGGCCACGCGATGGCCACGGTCAGAGCTTTGAAAAGTCAGTACCAAATGAATGCGTAATTGGACACCAAAAATCAAGTGTTACTTTCATGTTTCCTCACCCGTATCATCTCACATGTTCCTGCTGACTCTGGTAATCTCCACGAAGCTGACCTGCCAGGTTTTAGCTGAACGCATGTAGACGCAGGCCAGCATCACTCTCGTTTTTCAGACAGACCTACTCTGTGGAAAGGAAGGAGCCTAGCTGCTTTGTTTTTGTAGCACTTACTGGCTGGATTTTTCTTTTGCCTAATCACTAACCAGAACACCTGGTTAGGGGGACTCCACTCAATCCCTCCGGTCCCTGGGACCAGACAGACCGTTAATTCTGGAAATTCAGTACTTGAATGTACCTGCCTTATTGTGTACCAGCTTACTGGGAAAAAAAAAAAGTTAGAAATGCCGGCTCCAGATCTCTCCTTCATTCACAGGTTATTTTGGAAATCCTGTAAGTTATACTTCCTGTTCCAGTTTGTTTTTGTTTTCTCCTTTGGCTGATTCCTGCTGAGTGGGGCCAGTTCCTCATCAGGCTCAGGGCAGGTGCCATCCTCAGGCATGGTCTCCTTTCCATTTAGCGCAGCATCTCCATCTCTGTTCTGTCTCCTCCAAATCCAAGATGATTTTAATTAGTACAGACATGTACAGTCTACAATTAAAGAGTGATTTGTACTAATATGATTTTGATTCCTCCTCTTTGCTGTCCTTTCAAGACACTTGCTGGAAAAAGCTTTAATGCACTTAGTTTTCCTTTAGGTTTTCTATGACTCAGATGTAAAGGACTTTCTCTGTACAGTATATTATCCAATGCATGTTTGTTCTCTCTCCCGATATATTGAACACCACACAGTTGTGAACTCGTGCAGTGGGGATGTCCCACACCCGACAGAGGCATCTAGTCCCCTGTGTATAAGGAAAGACATTTTCCTTTGCTGTACTTGCTTGAGCAGTTGTATTGTCTGTACATGTGAGCTGTGTGAGATAGATGTGAAAAGTTCAATGAATGCATTTTCCTGCCCATGTGTACAGATCGCCATCCGTACAATGAACTGTATGTATGAAAGCAAATGTACTTATTTATAAAGGGTAACACTTGGAAAAACACGGTGTGGTGGTGCTTTCTCCTTCCGGTACTGCGCCCCTCCAGGGAGCGGGCTCGAGCGCACCCTCCCCGAGGCCCCTGCCGTGCTGGGGGGGGACCTCACTGAGGCCTCCCCCAGGAACCGCTTCAGCAGGTTAAGGTGGAGGCCAAATTCCTGGTGATTTGTCTGGTCTCTCGTGGGACATGCACAGTCACCCCTTGGGGCTTGTGTTCATTCAGTGAGGTGACCGAGCACCCCCTCAGAGTCGGGGCAGCACGGAGCTGTGGCGAAGGCTTGCAGGACCCTCTGAGGGAGGGAGGCGGTTTCCTCAGTGAGTTTCTCTCCCGCCAAACCAAGGGAGCATGAGCCCTTCTTGTTCCATTTTGGTAGCTGGGGCTGCAGGCCCGAGGGGAGGGGACAGCCCTAGCTAGCGTTCCCGAAGAGCTTGGTCCGAGCTGGAAGCCCACGGCTTCCAGTGGCTTCTTTTCTCTTCAGAAATCTGGCCCGAATCTCCCATGCTTGCCATCCAGAGAGCTGGGCAGCTGCATCCTGTAAGTGGAGAAGCTGCAGGTTTCCTGGAACCAGCTAGACACTCGATACCTTGTTTTTATTTTTTATTTTAAGATTTTTTTTTTTATTTATTCATTTGAGACACAGCAATAGAGAACACAAGCAGGGGAGAAGCAGAGGGGGGGGAGCAGGCCCCCCGCTGAGCAGGGAACCCGATACGGGGCTCGATCCCAGGACCCTGGGATCATGACCTGAGCCGAAGGCAGCCGCTTAACCATCTGAGCCACCCAGGCGCCCCTCGATACCTTGTTTTTAAAAAGCGGCCGGCACAGAGTCCTGCAGCCTTTCCTGCCTCGCTGGTCCCTGTCTGTCCACGGCAGGGACAAGCAAGGAAGGAGACTGCTTCCTCTGGATGCCATGCTGTGAACAAACATCCCTGTTGTGTGACTACATCCGTTTCCCCCAAACAGCCAAGGCCGGGGACGCAGGAAAACTGCAGGCACGCAGTCATCCCGGCCTGGATGCCAGAGTACCCTTCAAAGAGGAGAGAAGACTCTGGAAGGAACCATCTGCTTGGTCTGAAAACTCTGAGACCTCAAGGGGTCCCAAACCCAGTCAGGTGAGGGACATCCTGAGCAGGTGAAGGAGAGAGGCATCCCCTTCGTGTCTGGGATCACTTCACTATTTCCAATCACGGAGACCCTCGATGCAGAGGCGAGCACAGAAGTCGGGGTCCAGGGCCTTCTGCCCTCACCCTGAGAGCCAGCCGCGATCTTGACGGAGCCATCAGCTCGGGACCCGTTACCAAGCTGCGTGCTCTGCATGCTTTTAAGCAAATGGAGGTTCACACAGAAGCCTCGATTCAGGAGAAAGACTGTACAGGTGCAGAAAGCAAAGGCCTCTCAAGAATATGGAGAAAAAGTTAAATGTCAGGAAGGATTCGTGTTACCGAGGATTAGGTACCAGAGGATTTGCTGTAGGGTCCCTTTAAATAGAGTTTTCAGGGAAGGTGCTTTTCTGGAGCATAGAGAGCGTCCCTGGTCCCTGGTCCCTGTCCCCGTGTGAAAGCCCGCCTGACTTCACCATAAACACACCTCCGGCCTGAGCCTCGGGAATGGCTCTCAAGTGGAATCTCCGCTTGTTCTCAAAAGTTTTGCTCCTCCTCTTAAGGACTAAAGAGACATATTTTTAAAAGGTAAAAAGTTAAGTGACTACTGGGGAGAACTTCTGGCCAAGGCCCTTATTGGCCTCCACCCTCCAGGCCACTCTCTGGGCTGAGAGAAGGCGGTCGCCCCCGCTGGGTGCAAAGCCTGGACGGCCCGCGGGCCCTCGCCCAGCCTGTGGCGCCACAGCACCCCTCACTTTGCCCCCTGCGCCCCGCCAGGGCTGTGAGCCCAGAACTGACCTGAGCGTCTGACTCTGCTGGGAGCAGCGGCCCCTTCTGTCGCCACAGCAAGTGAGGCTAACGGGCCCGAGGGCTGCGGTAGACATTTACGGAACCATCTCTTGCACCCGCGCTACACTGTACTTCACAGAGGACTGGCCACAGGCAAAGTAAAATACACCACCGCGGGGCAGCTCTCAGGGGCCTCCAGAATCATCCGACAGCCACCTGGGCAGACAGACCGGTTTACAGATTTGTACCGCAAATCCAAGATTCCGTCCCTCTCTGTGGCGTCCTGGCCGGGGAGATGCACAGCTGTACCTCGGGCGTCCGTCCGAGGGGGCGTCTGGCTATAGAGCGTGTGCCTGGGCCCGGCACGCAGCGCCCCGGGCAAGCTGCAGCAGGACGGGGCGCTGGGGCGGGGAGGCGGGACTGGGCCGCCACCGTGCCAGGGCCCAGGGCCCAAGGCTTGTGTTAGAAAGCCGAGCAGGAGCAGAGCACGGGAGGGGGCCGGCCCCTTTCTCTAAGGCAGCACTGAGGTGAGGAAAAGGCAACCGTCAAAAGAACAGTGGTCAGGCCCGGAAATCTCCTGCATTTCTTCATTTAAGGAAACGGTGTCCGTCTCAAACTGTGTCATGTTCCTCAAAGCCCAGAACACGAGGAAAACAAGGAGAGAGCATTCACCAAGTCCAAGAAGCACAAGGTCAATGCTCTGATCACATCGCTTCCAGGCCAAAGCCCAAGAGCGAGTCGGGCGCACGGAGCACATGGCCCCAGCTGCCCGCACGGCCGGGCCCGGGGAGGAGGCTGACGCCTTCCTCCTGCACAGAAGCCAGCGGCCCTGCCTTCGGCGCTGGAAGGGACGGGGGCGGCAGCAGCAGCTTTCCGCTTCAAAACAAAACAAAGCAAAGCAAGGCGGCAGCCCCCCCGCCGGGCCTCAGGTCACAGCCAGCGTGGCTGGTGAGGGCGGGGACCCCGGAGGCGACTGGCGGGCGGGCCCCAGCACGAGTAGACCCGCCCGGCCCATCTCCTGCTCTCTGTGGCCCTCAGCCGCCAAGTACCGGTAGTCTGGGGCCCGCGGCCCGTCCCTCTCCCGGCAGGGCCGCCCTGGGGCTGGCCCAAAGCCCCATCTCCGCAGCTTCCCCGGGGCCAGTCCCTCCCCGCTCCTGGGGAACCTGCTCTGAACACCGACATAGTTTATACATAATATCACTTGCTCCCTGCCAAGGCCGGGCCCCATTCTCACCGCGTGTTGTTCAGACTAGCGAGACTCCTGGTTTGAATTCAGTGTTACACAAAGCAAGTCTCGGCCTTGCCAGGCCTGTCACTAAGCCCCAGTTTCTCTCCCACAGCTTTGTGCTCTTTGCAGCCCCTGGACTCGGCCCAGCATCCGCTGCCTCAAGAGGAGAGAGCCACTCTACGTCTTCTTGAAGGATCTGTGCTTTTGTAACCAGGACTGACCACCCAAAACCCGACCCAAAGCTGCTTGATTTGAGGGGGTGACGATGACAACAGGGGCAGGGGTCTGTGCATGACTAACAGGACTCTAAAGCAGCAACAAGGAGGGAAAGCAGAGGAAGCCAAGCCCTACACCCCAGAAATGAGCGCTCCAAGGGGAACGCTGCCCCCACGCTCCCTACCCACACTGCCCAGCCCTCCCAGGAGCCGCTGAGCCTAAAGACAGCCGCGACGGAGCGTGGGAAAGACGCCTATCCAAACCCCCCAGAACTGAGGCCAGCCACAGCCAGGCCCTCCCCGCGGGACAAGGGCAGGCCGTCACTGGGAGCTGGGGCTGTCGCCTTCTGTCAGCGTCTTGAAGTCCATGGAGAGCGCTTGTTCTTCCGCCTGGGGTGGCCGCTTCCAGTCAGAGCGAGTCAAGATGTAGAGCACAGTCCCCCCGAAGCCGACCAGCAGCAAGCCCAGCACGTTGGCCAGGATACCCTCAGCCTCAAACGTGCTGTACTTGGCCCTGCAGGGTTGGAGGGGGGGGTAGGGAGAAGCCACCCACGGGGTCACCGTCAAATGCCATTCGCACCCAGGCCAGAGATATGGCCAGGTGTTCCAACCCCAGCCCCATCCGTCCCCCTCCCAGAGGGGAAAACCACTGCTTCGCTAACCACCAAAAGCGGGAAGGCAGAGGTCCCTGAGGAGCCGAGGGCGGGGCTCGCTCTCTGCCGCCCATGGTGGCCTGGGACACTCACCCGAGCTTAAACAGCAGCGCCTCCTTCAGGCCCAGCAGGGCTGTGCCCACAGACAGGAGGAAGATGGCGGCGCCGAAGAAGATGTGCTGTGGGCGGTATCGGCTCCGCAGCGAAAACGCAGCTCCGGGGAACAGGAAGACGCTAAAGCCCACGAGCCACTGCGAGGAAAGGCGGGGTGCGGCCGGAGACTGAGCTGGCCCTCCGTCCGACCGGCCCAAGGACACCCCAAGCGGGCCGCGTCCACACGCACTCTGGGACCCCCCATCCACCCATCTGGCCTCCTCCACCCTAAAAGCTGGGGGGGGGCAGTAAGCACTCAGGGGAAAGGTCCTGCCCCCCGCGCCCCCCACCCCCACCCCGCGCTCTGGGCCCGGGCTCAGTTCAGCGGGCTCGTGCGCTTGGGGACCTGGGCCTGTGGCCAAACAGATGTGCCGCGTCAGCTGGGGGGGGGCCTGGCTCCGAGGCACCCTCGCCTGGGAAGTCCTGGCTTTTGCACCCATTTCAGAGTCTGAAAGCAGCCTCCAGCCTCCTCCACTTTCAGGCACGTGCCCGGAAAGCGGGCCCTCGTGGGGCACCCGTGCCCCCGCCTCCCCCCGCGCCGTGGGGCCGCAGCGTCACCTGCACGAGGTAGAGGACGAACACGAGGAGGCCGGCCCAGCTGTGCAGGCTGTAGAGGTCCGAGGAGCCCTTCTGCCTGTGGGAGTCGAACACCGCCACCAAGCCTGCGCCACACAGGGGCCGCGTGAGGACACGGCTGCCGGGAAGGGAGCCGGGGAGGGGACCCAAGGGAAACCAGACTCGCTGGGACTTGCGGGAGCCGGTCCCGGCTCGATGGCTGCCAGCACCCGGTGTCCCAGCCGGTGCTGCCGGGACGGGGGAGGAGGGGCGGGGAGGGGCCCGGAGCAGACCTGGAGTGGAGACCGGACGCATCCTGCAGCTACTTCCCCAAGGCCCAAGCAGAGGCGGGAACGGGGAGCCGTGCCCGGGAACTCACCCACCAGGGCGATGACGAACGCTAAGACGTGTAGCAGCCCGTGCAGGACTTTGGTGGTGCGTCTGGCCTCATTCCTGAAGACCCGGTAAACCAGCAGGGCTTATGGGGAGCGAGAAAGGGAACGTGAGGCCGGCCTGCCACCCGCACCTAGGTGACACCCCGTGGCTGGGGCAGGTGATCTGAATGAAGGGCTTGTCAAGGTCCCCCAGCCACAGCCAGCGGGAGCGAAAACAAGGCTCTGTGGGGCCCGCAGGGGCCCTCGGGTATGTGTGCCCTAGCAAGCCCCCCACCGTCGCTCTCTTGTCAAGCGTCCTGTGTATTCTAGGCTGGGTTGTAGGTTCATCGTGCACTCACGCTGAGGTGTCACCAAGCTCAAGTTCACTTAGCTGTGATGATCCTCAAATAGTCCAGTATGGAAGCCTGAGCAGATATTCACTACCTTTAGCAAGCAGGCTCCCTAGACGGGGAACCCCTGGTTCCCAAGGTAACCCCCCATCATTGGGCTGAGCCAGACAGAGCCACGTGGCACGGGGAATGCCTCTTAGGAGTGGCTGTCACCAGGACCACCTCTCGGATGAATGGGCCCAACAGAGCCACATCCAGATTTCTTGTTAGCAGAGAAGGCGGCCACAGAAGGCAGGGTGGGGGCCAAGCACGGCCTCACTCCCACGTCAGAGAGGGACTTTAGCTCTGCCAAGTCCAACATCCCCCCGGCACATGCGCGCGCGCGCGCACACACACACACTCACCCTCTTTCTCCCAGTATGAAACCGCCCCACAGAAGCCGGCCTCAGCTCACAGCCCAAACCCTGGGCTGCCTGCTCTAAGCAGCACACACACCCTTGGATGCTCCTCGTCGAAAGACCAGGACAAGTAGGAAAGGAGTTGCCACCCCTACACCTCAGGTCCCTGGATTTGGATGCCTGGTGTCCCCAGGCTCCAAGCCACCTTCCTTCCTGTCTTTTCTGGAATCTTAGACGTGTCTAACTGCAGGAGACCTCGGGAATGAGAGCGTTTCTGCAAACCGCCTCTCTCAGGAGCGGCTCCAGGTGCGAGGGCAGGACTCACCATCTCCCTGCAGGAAGATCAGGCCTATGACCATGCAGAGGGGATGCGCGTTAAACTGCAGGGCGCCCTCCCAGGCGATGCCGCCCCTGTACAGACCGAGCCAAGCCCCCGTCGTGGCCACCACAGTCAGGCCCAGCAGCTGGGAGAAAGCCACGTAGTAAGACAGCGCTCCGGGGGCGGCTGCCAGGCCGGCCCGACTCTCCATGCTGAGGCAGCTGCTGGAGGAAAGACAGAGAGCTCAGGGCAGCCCGCACCTCCCCAGGACACAGCCCTGGGCTCCCGAGGCCAACCCCCACCCCCCCCCCCCCCCCCCCACCACCACCCCCCCCCCCCCGGCCCCTGTGCTAAAGCCAGTCACCCCAAGTCTCTAGAGCCGTCGGCAGAGGTGCCCCGCTTCCCCAGGAGACAGGCCGGAGCCCTGGCTGAGAGATGCAAGAAGGGTGCAAGGGAAGGTCCTCCAAATTCTGGTGGGAGCAGGGGGCCCCCCGCGCCTGGCTTTACATTGTCTCACGAGGCCCTGGGTTTTCTTAGGGGGGCTTCACAGATGAGGTACAGAGAAGTGAGGAAATCCCTTGAAGGAACAGGGTTCCTCACCGTTTGTCCCCAGGTGGGTCCTCAGGACATCCGGTGAGGAGACCCCCGCCCCGCACGCAGTGTGCAAGCCTGCAGCCCGAGGTGAAGGGGGGTCCTGCCCTCCCCACGGGCCTGGGCGCGGCCCCCACAGCAGGCCCCTGCTTGTAGAAGGATGTGCTCGGACCCCGCGTCGCCTGGCACACGTGGGGAGCAGCCAGCCCCCCTGCTGCCTCCTCTCCCGCCCACGTTTAGGGCAGGCCGGTCTGCACTCCCGCTCACGCGATGTCTCCAAAACTAAAGGCACCAGAACGGAGACCCACGGGGAACAGCACGTCGCCGTCCGGGGCTCGCGGCGTGCGTCATACGCGACGCTTAGCTCCCGGCGAGCCTGTGCGAGGCCGTGAAGCGGGGGGTCACCGGACCCGTGCCACCGAGAAGCTAACGGCAGTTGGAAGAGGTGTGGGAAGGCCTTGCTCAGGGGCTGCGTGCGTGCGCGTGCGTGCGTGTGCCCGTGCGTGCGCGTGCGCGCGTGGTGAGCGCGTTTCCTGGCTCCTCCGCCCAGTGCGCCCCGTGGCAGCCTCCCCCAGGGTCAGGACGGCTTCCTGCCAGCTCTTCGCCCTGAATCGGCTGCGGCTCCTGACCCGGAGCCCGGGCCCGGCCCAGACAGCCCGGACGGAGACGCAGCCCCGCGGGAACAAAGATGGCCTCCAGCCGCCTTGCCTTGGTGCAGGCGCGCGTCCTGTGCCCACAGAAGGGGGCTCTCCTCCTCCCCAGTCCTGGCCTCTCCTCGCGCTGGAAGCATCCCGGAGAATGACAGCTGAGCAGAGACATGGCCTAACAGCTCTGGGTCCCCCGCTCACGGCCCGCACGTGCTCTGTCTCTACCCTGTACTGCGCAAGAACTCGTGTCCGGTCAGCCTGGTCTTCTACTAGTAATGGGGGGGGGGCTCTTTTTACCCCCCGCTTCTCTCTGCCATATCCGACGAATGTTGGCAACTTCACCATTAAAAAAAAGTTGGGGGCAGTCGGGAGTGTTACTGACACACACTCCCTACAGTATAATACAGATCAGCAAAAAAAAAGGAAAAAATTACAGGTAATCAGCATTTTCATGTGTCCTCACATCCCCTTTTTCTAGAAACATTTACATTATTTTATAGAAACATACCGATTTCTAACCCGTTTTAACTTCACAGTAGGTCATGCCTATCTTTTCATGTCAACGAATATCCATCTACGCCACAGTTTCAACGACGTCACAGGATTGCACGGTAAGGCTGTTTCATGCTTTAACCAAGCCCCAACCCCTGTTGTTCAGCGTTTAGCTAGCTCCCAGTTTTTCACTAAATAAACCACATTCTGTGATCATCTTTGCACATGTGTCTGATTAATTCCTGACTGGAGAAACAGAACCCTGCAGCAAGCCTATGTTCTCTTTTAGGTTTTTGACATTTTATAAAATCATCTTCCAAACACATTCCCCCCGCAGGTAGCAACACCTGTTTCCAGAGGGCCTGGCAGACAACAACCCCCTATTTCTGAAACTCTTGTCTCTCTCTGTCTGTATATGTCCCCTTTGCACAGGTAACTTCTAAATCGAGGGCCAGTTCCATGCTCTCCCCCAAATACAGACCCCATTTCTAACCACCCACTATACACCTCTACTGACATCCTACAAACACTCCAAACTCAGCACATCCAAAGTCAGCTCATCTGCCCGTCATAGCCAAGTCCTCTCCTGACCTCGCACGTGGCCGAAGCGGCTGCCCTCCTGGTCCTGGCGCTGACATCTGTGGAGAGGTCAGTGGAGACAGGCCACCGAATCCTAGAGGATCTCCCCTGGGCCCCCCGCCATCACCTCCCTCCTGGCCATCCTCATTGCCACCACCCCAGCCAGGGCATGGAGCTTCTGCCCCAATCTCTGAACCCACGCCAGGGACAGGGACAAGGCCAGCTCCCCATCTCCTGTCGCCCCACCCTGCACAAACGGCCCATGGCCTGTTGGTGATAAGCCACCTCTGTAACATGATCCTAACTCAGTTTTCATCTGTGGCCCCGGGTTTTCTCACCAAATCCACTCAGAGGAGACTCTGACTTCTGAGACTTCCCCTCACACCACCCTCTGCCTCACACTCCCCGCACCTCGCTGCCTGCTCCCCGCCACGCCACTTGCACCCCCTCCATCTCCTCCCCTCACCCTCCCCTCCGTCCGTCTGCCCACGACCTGAACCAGGCTTTTCCTTCATCTCCGGCCCCTCCTGGTTTGGGGCTTACTTATCCTGTTGGCCGTCTGCCTCCCGTGAAGCTCACCTGCGCCCCTCTGCTCACCTGCCCTGTAGCTCGGGCAAGGCAGGGAAGGCGTCCCGCTTTTCCTTGGGTCTCCTCGAGGACCTGTTCCCTTGCACCGACTCTAACCGGAAAGATCTACCAAACGGATGCTGTCCTCGGGTCACTTGTTCTTGGTCCTCCTCCCCTTTATTAGATTCATCCCCTGAACGCCCGGGGCGCAGTCAGAACCTGATTAGCTCTGAATGAGAAAGAACAGAAGGGACGTGCTCCGCTGCTGGTGGACCTGCCACAGCTCCCTCCTGCCAAGCAGAATGACCAACGACAGCAGTGGGAGCTCAGGGCAGCAAAGGAATTGTCACTCGTGGATCTCGGAGCTACTCCGTGGCCAGGCCGGCCAATCTCCTACTGAAATAGGCAGAAATCAGAGTGAGGTTCTCTGCAGAGCTGTGAGGTTGTGACTTACAAGAAGAAGTATATAGGATGGAGCTCCCAAAACCCTTGGAATTTCCCAAGAAAGCCAGAAAGCTGTCTTTTGTTAATGAGCCCTTAGATAACCTGTGGGCGGGGGCTGGTTACCAGGGGAACCAACCATGTGATTGACGGCTGGACCCCCCCTCCGCTCCACCTCTCAACCTCTAGGGAGGGGAGAGGGCCTGGAGATTTGAGTTCCATCACCAATGCCCAATGATCTGATCAAACCTGTCCCAGTCATGAAGCCTCCAGTAAAATCCAAAAGGAGCTTCCAGTAGGATGGCTACCCTAGTTCCCTGGGGATAGGAGCTCCTCCATTCAGGACCCTTCGGGACCTCGCCCTAACGTTCTTCTTCCATCTGGCGGTTCCTGAGTCATATCCTTTTATAATAAATCTAGTAAGTAAAATGTTTCACTGAGTTCTGTGAGCTGCTCTAGCAAATTAATTGAACCCGAGGAGAAGGCCATGGGAACTTCTCATCCACAGCAGGTGGGTCAGAAGCCCAGGGGCCAGCCTGGAATTGCGACTGGCATCCAAAGTGAGGGACAGAGCCTTTAGCCTGTGGGTTTTGACGCTATCTCCAGGTAAACGGTGTCAGGACTGAGTTAACTTGCAGGACACCCAGTCGGTGTCCGCTGAGAACTGAAGAAGTCGGTGGTGCTGAAAAGGAAACGCACTTTGGAGTAGCCAAACGACTGAACAGGGGGCTTGAATGTTCTGCACTGTAAATTCACATCCTGAATTCCCCAGGAAGTCAGAACCCTAGTGCTGTTTGCACCCCCACCACGATGGAGCTGAGAGGCCCGTGTGTGCTGGGAGGACCGGGGGCCTCACGGCCGACTGCAAGCCCCTCCTCTGTACTCAGCCTTCTCTCACTTAACCTCCAGGATACCGCTAGGATAATAAGACTGTTGTCCCAATTTAACTGGTGAGGAAATTGGGGCTCAAAGAGGATACATGACATGCCCCAAACAGCTCAGCGCACCTGTCCATGGAGCACCCGCTGCATGCTGGTGATACTGCGAGATGCGGAGCTATACAGCTAAGACGCGATCCCTGCCTCGAGAAGCTTGCAGACAAGTTGCAGAGCAGATGCGGATTTTTTTTTAGTAAACCCAGGCCTCCAAGGGCACTCGCCACCATCCACACGGAAGACGGTTTCCGCCTGCTTGAACACAGTGAGGTGGCGCCCCGAGCGGCTGGTTGTCGGGCGAAGGCGTGGCTCTGCCGAGCCTGGAGGGTGCAGCTGAAGGCAACCAAGGATCTGAATGCAGCTTGCCAAAGAAGTCACTTTGACCCAGAGCGCCAAGAAGTCTCTCCCTGTCCTACGCCAGTCCTCCTGAGTGCCTCACCTCTCAGGAAACCAGGCTGCTGAGGCAGTTTAAGGCCATCGCTGCCTCAAGCACTGGTGTCCCCTGTGGGCTCTCCCGGGAGAAAAGGAGGCAGGATGGAAACAGGCAGTTAAGAGAGAAGGGGTGGCAGGAGGGCGAACCAGCGGATGCATGAGATTTTCCCGTCAACTGCTCCCAGGGCAGCTCCCCTGCCCCATCTGTGTGGGGAACTAGGCATCTGGGTGAAGCAGCATCCAGGAAGAAGCCATAGATAAAGAATGACCTTTGGAACGACGAAGGCCCAAGCCGTCTCCTCCACTCCTCCCTCTAGTTTGAAGGCGATTTAAGCCCAACTACGAGGGATGCAGGAAAACTCCCGCCAAGCAAGACCCTCCTGACGCAGGCAGCCCTGGGCCTTGCCTCCAGGTGACCTCATAGTCAATAAGCTCCAAGGGCGAAAAATCCGGATTCACAAAAAAGACAAAGCAGTGAGTGGTTCTGTGCTTTACAGAACATGAACTGAAGGATTCCTTCAACAACGGCTTTTATCCGGCTCAGCATCAAGGACAACCTGTCTTTGCGCAAGGAGGGCCTGCTTCCAACGCTGGAGAGAGAACACATTGCACGGACTCTGGGTGGAATCTGACCCACCCACAAACACATTTTGCATGTGCAAACCTGGAAATCAGTCAAGAGTCACTCCCTAGTAAGCAGATGCCTTTGAATCGTGCTCCTTCGGTTCCCAACCCAGACAGTGACAACACTCTCTCTGCCTTCCCAGAGGGGTTGGCCCCCCTGAACGCCGGCGGTTCCTGGGCCTCCTTTGTTCCCGGAGCAGAAGTGTGGGTGGCAGCGTCAAGGGCCTGGAAGCAGCCATTCTCCACCCCAGCGGTCTCCTCCGCCTAGCACACCAGAGTCTTAGAAGCAGAGGAGGCTCTTACAGCCCCTTCCACAGCCACCCTCCTTCCTGTCAGAGCACGGGATGGGGGTGACAATTCTGGCAGCTTCTGGAACTTTGGGCTGAGACAGTCACACACCACCCCCACTCCCCCCACACACACACACACTTGCAGTCAGACTCCACTTAATGCAATCTAATAGGGACAGGAGCTACCCGCAGGGCTTGAACGTGCTGAGAATCACTCTCCCTCCCCATGTCCACGGTTTCATTAAAAGGCCACCAGGCCTAATCTCATTATGGGGACCAGACACTGCCCCTGTCCTAGAGCCCGGAAGCAGGCAGCCTGGCGTGGCCACGGCCCTCCTTGTGCACAGCGGGGTTTTAAAATTGGGTTAGAGAAGATTACAGTGGGGACGGAGGTTCAAGCTTTTCTTGATGGGTGAGTGCCGGGAGGAAGGGACAACTCAATTGCCCTAGAATGTCCTAGAATGTGATGGAAGAAAAGGCAAAATGAAGGTTGAGCTGTCAGGCAGGGGCCCAAGAAGCCCGAGGGAAGAAAGCAAAGCTTGACATCAGACACTGAGCCTGGTTCTCCATTAGACACAGCGGGCTTGGTGCCAGGGCTCCCAATACTTGTAGGGACCCACAAAAACTCTTCTGATTTCTGCTAAAATCAGGAGGAAAAACAAATTCAGTGTTGAAGAAAATGTTTTAATTTTTAATCCAGCCTGGATTATATTTGTCTTTATACCAACACAGTTGTAAAATATAGGTTTGTTTTGTTTTTTATTGTTATTATTTGTAATGGAAGAAGGGTCCCAGCAAGGCAAAAGTGCCTGGGACCCATGACTGCAGCTCTGGTCAAACAGATGTGATTTTAAAGCAAGCCCCACTGTTTATGACTGTGTGCTCCTGGTCAAGCCAGGGCCCCTCTCTGAGCCTGCTTCCTCATCCACAAGATAGGGGATATTGAGTCCCACCTTACTACTCACTGGCCTAGCAAAAATTAAGCGGGATAAATATGTATTGGTGCCTAGCAAAGTGCCTGCCCCATGGTAGGCATTCAGATAACAATCTAATAAGAACTAAATCTGGTCCTAATAGCACCTTGGGAAGAGTCACACATCAGAAGTTGTTGACATAAGAGG
The DNA here is from genome assembly GCF_004348235.1 of Phoca vitulina. NCBI lineage: Eukaryota > Metazoa > Chordata > Mammalia > Carnivora > Phocidae > Phoca > Phoca vitulina. The sequence continues at coordinate 2,202,642 of NW_022589744.1, forward strand.
TTTGGGGCCACAAAGAGCCAGAAGGCAGCAGACAGCACTACCCCCTCTCATAAATCCACACTCCTGTCCACTCTCGGTCCCCCGTGGGCAGAAACCCCTGGGTCTGGGGCAGATTCCTCCACCAATGCCTTCTGCTGCTGCTGCGCCTCTCCATATTGGCAGAAGCCAAGCTCTGCCAGCCAAGGAAAGGTGGCCAGGGCTGGGAAGCTGTGGGGCAGGAAGGGGACGGTCCCACCTCCCAGTCCGGGAGGCTCCTCCTACATGGCGCGTGGCCGGGGTGGGGTGGGGTGGGGTGGGGTGGGGTGGGGTGGGGTGGGGGTGGGGGTTTGCAGCACCCTTTCTCTATGTGGGTCTCACCTTGGCATTTACAAGTTTTCTTTCTGTATTTTCTGTCTCAAATCCAATGTCACAAGACAAATCAAGGTATCTAAGAGAAGGTGGCAAAGCTTTGGCATTTCTTCATTTGCTATGAAAACAAAGGAACAGAATCCAGCCGTCCTGAGATGGAGCTACATTTAATGAGACTTAGAAATTCCTCAAAGACTGCCAAGTAAGGGTGTATGAGAGGAAAGGGGCAACCTCAAGGAGAAAGGCTGGGGGTAGGGTCCACAGGGATCCCCTTCTGTGCGGCGCCCTGGGGGAAAGAGCAGGTGGAGAGGGGAGGTGGCCCTGCCATTACCCAGGCGTCAAAGGCAGCAGCGGACCCCTCCCTTGGCTCAGTTCTGCATCCCCTGTGCCCACAGCTCAGGGCCCACTAGGGCCAAGCCCACGAGCCAGGGTTTCCCAAACGAGGAACTCCTACCCTCACACCAAGAAGCTGCGGACGTTCCAGAACAAGGAAAGGCTCTCCTGGCCGGATATGCTCCACCAAGAGGCCAGAGAGACAGGTTGAAGGAGGCCCCGCCACCAGCAAAGCAGTTCGGCCAGTCTTGGTTTCAGGTTTCAAAAGAACAGTCGTGGCAAAAGTTGGTTGAACCACATCTACCCTACCTTGTTTCTAGCATATGGCGTGAGCCCCTGGATAAACGTGAGGTCTGCTCCAGTCTCACTTCCGCAGACTGGCACGGAGGCTGGCCCGGGGCCCGAGGCCGACAGCCCCCGCAGGGCGCACGGCCTGCTCTCACCTCTGGCCCTGCTGCGTGGGGCTCGGGAGCGGGTGAGGCGAGGGGCAGGTGTGGTGGCAGGTGAGGGGTCGGGGAAAGACGCGCGGCGGCCCGGGGGGGCGGGGGCGGGGGCGGGGGGCGGGCCCGTTCCGCTGCGGGCACACCTGGACCCCTCCCCCCGGCTCCGCGCGGGGGCTCGGCTCGCACCCACCCGCCCGGGCCGCCTACCTGGCCGGGCCCCGGCCCGGAGCTCGTCCCCGCCGCGCAGCGCCGCCCCGCGCACCGGCCGGCGAGCTCCCCGCGCCGCGCCCCGGCTGCTCAGCCGGTTCCGCCGGCCGCGCCCCGCGCCCAGCTACGGCGTCGCCATGACGACAGGGCGGTGGCCGCGGGTGGGGCGCGAGGCGGGCGGCGCGGCGAGGGTCACGCGGGGGCAGGGGGCGCCGGAAGTGCCCCCTGCGCGTCCCGGCACTCGGGGCAGGGCCCGCGCCCACTGGTGCCCGGCTCTCGGGACGGGGCCCCGCCGGATCCCGGGCCCAGACCTTGACGCCGCGCGACAGGGGCTGCGGCGCGGGGCGCTGAGGGGCGACAGCCGCGGCCACCGCGACCCCGGCCTTCTGGACCCGAGCTCGGGTAACCTTCGAAATCCGGGCCTCGCGACCCGGGGCGCGTTCAGGGACGCAAGAGGGTCTGCGACCCCGTGGGTGTGGGGGCCTCCTGCCCAGGCCTGACGCGGAGGCCGCGGGCGCTGCTGGGGGGATGGGCTGCGGGGCGGGGACCGGGACCCGGGACGGGGACGGGGACGGGGACGGAGCCCGGGCGCCGAGGGGAGGGGCTGCCCGCCCAGAGAGCAGCCGCCGGGCCCGGGCCTGGGCTCCGCGCTTCCTGAGTCCCTCCACGCCTTCCCCCTCCCCCGCTTCCCTCCTACCTTCTGACCCTTTCCCCTGGCCCCGCCTCGGGCTCAGGTGGCCACTAGGTGTCAGACACGGCCCGGGCCTGGGCCCACGCTGCAACTCCCGCAGCCCTGGGGACACACCCCCTCCCTCCTGGCCCCGAGGGAGATATCACTGGAGGGGAAGGCTGGACTCACCCCCTCCCCAGTACCACCTCCCCAACACACACACATACACACACACTAGGTGACTTCTTTTTTGCGCCCCTTTCTCAGGGGGCCTTGTCTGAGACTGACTACCCACCCCCCAGGCAAACCAGCCTAAGGATAAATACCAGTTCTCACCCGCCGCTCGTGGAGGCCTAGACCTTGCCAGCGGCAGCCTCCCCTGTCCCAACAGCGGAGAGGAGGATGCCAAGGCCAAGGCTGGGGCCAGCCCCTACCGCAGCCCCCTATCCAGGAAATGCTGTGGGTAGATAACAAGTCCAGCTCAGACTTCTTACAAGCTCAGAACAAAAGGTTCTTTCCTGTCAGATGCCTGGCAAGGCTCACCAAGAGCCTGAGGGTAGGAGGGAAATGGGGTTTCCTCCCCTGGAGTTGTAAAAGAGACACCCCTCCCCCAGGGTGTCGCTCCCCCTCCCCCTACCTCCCACACTGTGGGCTTCCCATGGGCAGTGGCCAAAGGCTCCTGAAGGACCCTGGCCAAGGGGGGCCTTGGGGATCTAATTCCCCCTTACAGAGAGAACATACTGTCAAGCCCATGGCAAGACACCCAAGGGTGCCCACTGCCCTGGGCACACCTAAAGGGGCAAACACAGCAGGGCCCACCCCTCAGAGTGACCAAGCTTAAACCTGCCACAGCATAAATTTGTTGGAGTAGCTTTCCAGTTGGAGGGAGTTAATGGACATTTTAAATTAAGAAACAGCTTCCTTAGCGTGCCAACAGGCAAACAGCAGGCAACAAATGCTCTGTGTGTTAAATGTGGAACCGAGCCATCTCCCATTGTTTGGCCTGTATATCTGGGCTTAGGGGAGGAGGACTGGAGTGGGCAGGGTGGCACAGCGGAGCAGAGCCTGCTGGGAACTCTGTGATTTGAGTGCTGAGCTTCCCAGTATAGGGCTTTCAACCCCTTCCAAAGCTGGGAGAGAGACGCCTGCTGAGGCATGATGGGGCCCCTTGGGTCCTTCTTCCCCCTGCCCCCATGGTCCTGTGGCCCTGGGCAGCAGCATTTTCCTCTTAGAAGGGAAAGAATACCCTGCCAGCTTACAGTGGGGAGGGGATGGAGGTGGTGCTCTGATGGAGGTAAGGTGCCTCCCTGGGGATCAGGTACACTGGGACTTAGCTCTAAGGGCTCAGGGCTCCACTCTCTCCCCACTCCCTGCTGCTGAGACTCCTGCCACAGAAGCTAGAGAAGCTTCCACCCTACAGCTGGGGGCAGAGGTAGGAAAGAGCAAGCCAGTGGAGCAGCACCAAGGTGCCTTCTTGAGGACAGAGGTTGTGGTCCAGGGCATTTTCCATGCAATCCTCTCCCTTCTCGAATTCACAAAGTCACACTAGACTCACCACATTCACTCTTGCCTCTCCGTTGGAATGCCCTGATCATCACTTGGCTCATTCCTTCAGATCTCCACTTCTGAGACAGGCCTCCCTGATCATCCAGTCCAGTGGCTGGGGTCGAGGTTGAGATGGAGGGAGAGGCTTTGCATTAAGTGTGCTCATGACAGCTCTGGGAAACCACACTTGGCGCTCACCCTGTTCTTTGTCCAAAAGCATTTATTTAGAGGACAGGAAGAACCAAGAGGGTGAGCAGAATGTACCTCATGAGTAGGACCTCAGATCCCCCTGGGGAACCAGGCTGATCAGGGCTGCCCTTACTAGGGTTCCCAGATTGAGAAAGATGGATTCCCAGTTAAATTCGAATTTAGTATTTTTTTGGCATCAGCATGCTCCACTTATTAGGTGTAATATACTAAAAATGTGTTCGTCATTTATTTGAAATTCAAATATAGCTGGATATCCTGTATTTACCTGGCAAGCCTACCTTGCTCCTGTGGGGGAAGGACAGGAGAGGAGCCTCCTAGCCATTCTGGTCCCTCCCAGCAAAGCTTCCCCACCTCCAACAGGCTGAATTACCCAGTTAACTCCTGTTCAGAGTCAGGTCAAGGTGCATCCAAAGCACATTCCTGTTCTGCACGGAATGCAGGCAGAGGCCTTCACCTTGGAATGCAAAAGGCATAGGAGATGAGGTTCCCCAGGCCAAAGCTCTGTAAGACACACACACGGCATTCATTCACGCTGTACAACAGTGACTTATCGCGTGCCAGGTGCTGGGCGACCCTGGGAAAATATCAGTGGACATGACAGGCACAGCCCTGGTCTCCCAGGCCTCAGCTCATGGAAAGGCAACCCAGATGCGAGGGTCCGAGACGGCTTCTGGAGCCTGTGACATAGACTCAGAGAGCGACAGGACGGCAGGGGCTCACCTGGCAGAGGGACAGTAGGGAGAGGGCAGGAGTGTCCTGGCCAAAGAAACAGCTAGAGTGGCTAGTGCGCCACGCAGGAAATAGACACGGCCTGACCGTACAGCCTCGGGGCTCCTGGGCCCCTGGCAGCAGCGACAAGCCTGAACCGAAGCCGGCGCAGGCTCTGGGAGCTGGGCCTTGCCACGGGATGGCAGATCACGGACGGACACATCCCCTGACCCGTCTACAGAGCGGGGCCCGCCTGCTGCTCAGGGCAGCCCCTGAGGAGCTCCGTCCAACTTCCTCGAAAGGAAAACGAGTCTGATTCTGAAAGTCCACGGCCACTTCGATGAGCTGAAGATGGGACTGGAATCACTCAGGGAGAAACACCTGTCTTTCCGCTTCAGGGGCAGCAGCCCCAGCAGGGGCAGCCAGAGCGTCTAGTGGTCCAGTGAAGGCGTGGCAGGGACGCAGGGGGCTGGCCACGATGAAGACAGTCACCCGGGACCGCCCGAGTTCCAGGGCGTGGGGCTGAGGGATGTCACAGGCTGTGCGTCCCAGGCTGACCCCAAAGCTGGCCCAGTCTGGGAAGACAAGACTCAGACAAACACAAGAGTAACCTGCTCACAAACCAATTTAACACTGTGGGATGGCTGGAGAAGCGAAGAGAATCAGCGTAGTCAGGCCAACCTTTCCCTCTGCCAGACTCTGAGGGAACTGGACGTGGGTTAGATAAACAGTGAGGACCAGCCTGGAGCAAGAGGGGGCACGATGGCCCTGGGCGCCCAAGGTGGGAGGCCATGAAAGGGGTGGGCTTTCCAACCTCCCAGGGTGTTTCCGTGCAGCCCCCTGGGGAGGGAGGGATCAGGAGGAAGTCTGTTTTCTCTGGCCCTTCCTTTCTTCTTTCCATCCTCCCTCCCTTCTTTTCCTTTCTTTCAACAAAGGTTTATTGGGCACCAATTTGTGTCAGGTGCTGTCTGGCCCTGGAGAAATACTAATCAATTAACAGAAGGTCCTGCTTTTATGTAACTTATATGAAGTGGGGGTGACAGATAAGTACAAAGTAAACTAACAAACGACACATACACACACAGACGTGTACACCCACACACAGAAACCTAGTTGCGTGTACCAGCAAGTGTTATGAAGAATTAATAAAGCAGGAGAAGGGCTGGAGTGTCATAGGAGGAAGGCTCTCTGAGGGGAGAGGGGTGCAGGCCCTGTGAAGATCTAGGGGAAGGTAAGTCCAGCAGAGGGAAGAGGGAGGGAGGGCAAAGGCCCTGAGGCAGGGCTGTGCATTGTTGTCAGCTCCATCCTGCCCTGCCCTCTAACACTCCCCTTCCCCCAACAGAGGACACGCTGTATAGAGAAGGTGAAACAAGAACGCCAACAGGTCCTCCGGGAGGGTAGAGGTTGAAGACGTGAGGTGTGTCACAGGAACTCAGCGGCGGTTCGTGGGGCGTCTAAGAAGTGTCCACAGGCCCATAGTTGTATCTGATTACTGAGCACATCCTTCACACAATGGAGAATCTGGATGGAGGGTCACAGTCAGTAGGGCACCGCCAAGCTCCCCTTGTCCAGCACGGCCCGAGCAGGAGACACTGGAGCCCAGCTCCGGGACCTCACTCCCCTGGGCCAGCTCTCCCCTCCAGGAAGAAAACTTGAAGAGGTTTGTATCCCAGTGGCGTCCTCCATCCCCACCTTCCTCTTTTCTCCTTGGGTAGATCAAGTCGGTCGGGCAGTCAACGAACATTGAAGACCTGCTCTGTGAGTGCTAGGGGCAATCACCATGGAGAGCGCGGGTGTGAGGCCTGGGGTGAAGGGTGGCCAGAGCCTTGGGTGTTGTCAGCAGGGGCATGGGGAGGGAGGGAAGATCCTACTGATAATGAGAGCCATCTAATTAACTCCACTAACCAGCTATAAACAGCAGGGCTAGGACTCTTGCACTTTGTCCAAAGCCTGTGATAGCTCTGTGTTCTCGTCTTGACCCTGAAAGCTATGCCAACTCTAGCTCCATACCCTCTGGTTCCTGGGCAACCTTCTCGTGACGGGAGTGCAGCAAGGGTGTGGTGGCCACGCTGAGCCAAAAGTGAGGGGTGACCAAGCCATGGCCCAGAGGGTGCCCCCAGTGGGTGGGAGATGGGCAGAGGCTTAGGCAGCATTCCCCATGCGTGGCTTTACGGCATCCCTCTCCAAGTCAGACCTCAGCTGGACCCAGAAGAGCAGGAAAAAAAGGGGGCACTTATACGTATAAGACACTGTCTCTGATGAGTGCACTAAGGCTGATGACTCTTCTAAGGTCATAACAAGTTAGCAGCATAACTGTCCTGAGTCAGAGGTTTCACTTAACCCAGCTCCATCCCTCCCACCTCCATCCTTTACACTCTCTTGACCTTGGCCATCACCTCCTACCTTGAGTGCTCCTATCAGCCCAGCTGGTGCTTTTTGAGAGCAGATTAGATTTGAAGGCACCTTGACCTTAGCTCAGAATCTCCCTTACCCAAGAAGCCATGCTCCTTTGATCCCTCCCAGCCAATCAGTGGGAGACGTTAACAAGTGGGCTGCAGCCAGGGAGAATTGCACCCCTCTCAGCTGGTCCCCCAGTTCAAATTGATACTTGTCTCTCGCCTCATTGCGCCCTGTGAGCCAGTCATGCCTCCTGCTCTAGCACGGATCCGAGGGGCCTGTTCTGGAGCAGGGGTGGGACTGGGGCCTCCTGGGCTGGCAGCAGCCTGTAGCTCAGGTCTCCTGGGTAGGCTTGCTTCAAAGTCTCACTCTAAAGCTCCAGGGCCCAAGAATGTTGCCCGAGGGCTGGCTCTTAGGTTCCAGAACCTAAGACTATATCTTTGGAAGGCAAAGATACTACTTGGAGGCTTTAGTAAGTCATCCATCCCAACATCCCATTATTCCCTGTGAAGTGAAGCCCTTTACAGCTTGAAGGGCAATGTCACGTCCTGACATTGATGGGACTTTGAGCACTCTCATGTATCTTGAGTGTTTCTCCCCTTCCAAGGGCCTCTCCTCATTTGATAAATTCAGGCACTCCCAGGGCTTGTTTTGGCCAAAGGTTCAGTCCTGGCTTCCCTTCACCACAAAGTCAAGACCCAGCTGCACCTGCCTGCACACAAGCAAATGTGGGGGCCCCATGGGAGTGAGCCCAGCTCCTGAGCTCTGTGGTGGCCCGGTGCTCTGTTTACCACCCCCATGGCATCCCCAGCGCTCAGGTGGCCAGGTCACAAGCCGTCCCCGAGATGACCAGGCCACTGCGGAGCCTGGCCCCATGCAGGTTCCTCCGTGGAGAGGCTTCTCTCCAGAAGCCCTGGCGCTCACACCCTTCTTGCCTTCTGATGTCGGAGGAGGTCTGCTAAGATAGAAGGGTCTCAGCTCACATTCTTTCCTCCTTCCGGGCATGTTGGTCAACCCTCCTCGCTCTCAAGGGGGGTGACATGAGGTGGCCTCTGTCTCACTGCAGAAGTCCGCTGCCACCTTCCCCTCAGCCTGGGACTTTCTGACAGCTGTTTAAAATGCCCTCTCAAGAGTACTCCCTAAAACAAACAACTGCGAAGTAATGAAGAATGTCATTCTCTTCCCTAGGAGTCCCTCCTCTGACCCACGTTTGATGCCCTCAGGGAAAGGGTGGGGAGGCCAGGCAGGGTCAGGGTGCTGCCCGGGGCTGACAGCAGGGCTGGAGGCCCCTCAGGGGTCCTTGGCGCTCTGAGGACTTCACCAGGGCCCCGGGCATCGACAGGTGGGGGGTGGACCCCGAGATGAATTTGCCTCCTGTGCCCGGGGTCCCACGATGGAGGCTGTGTTAGAGCCAAGAGACAGGCGCCTCTCCTCCAGCCAGCGGGAGGCTGTCGGGACCCCCAGCCCCAGGCTCCCAGCGCCACGCCCCTCTGATGGCAGCTCCCCTCCCCGCTTCTCTGTGGGCCCCCCAGGTTTCTGTCTCTGCTGCCACCCTCGGCCTGGATTCACTCTCGTCCGCCTATTTCTCAGCTTCTCTCTCGGGGCTCTCTCCCTTCCCTCCCTCCCTGTCTTCCTGGCGGACCCGGGCGTCGCGGGGCTGCCGGGAGGCGGGTGACAATCAGCAGCTCGGGTGTGCGCGGTCTCCCGGCCCCTCTCCGGGAACACTGCGCCAGCTACACACAGCCACAGGAAGGCCCCGTCGTGCTTTGGGGACAGTTAGACTCCTGAGCGCCGCCCCCCAGCCCCTGAGCTCCCCTCGGGGCCCCGCTGGGGCTGGGGGGGGGGTCGCCCGGGAGCCGTGCCCTGGGCCCTCGGAGCAGGAGCGCCTGCCCGCGGCAGCCAGCGAGGCCCGGGCCCCCCGACGGCCCCTCAGCAGCGCACGCGCGGGGGCCCGACTCCTTCTAGTCAGAGTCTCCGCCCAGCGGCCGGTACCTGCGCCGCCGCAGCCGCACGAGGCTCCGGAAGCGGGAGCGCGCCCGGCGTCCCCGGCCGAGGCCCGCGGGGGGACGTGCGCCCACGCCCGCAGTCCCACGCCCCGAATGCCCTGCGGAATGCCCGGCCTCGCTCTGGGGAAGGAAGGGCAGGCCGGGCCTGGGGGGACGACGGCTGGGGAGCAGGCAGCAGGAGGAGGGGGGCGTTCGGGGCCGAAGGAGCGAGAGAGGCGAGAGGGCCGGGAGGGGCCCGGGCCGAGGGCTCAGGGTCGGCCTGGCACTCCGGTGGGCCAGCTTCCGTAGACCGCTGAGTCGTCAGCAAAAAGATGCAGTCTGACCGAGTCGCACACACTTTTTAGTTTGCCAAGTAAAGACATTTACAAAAATCCGTTGTTTTCTCACACCACCATTTTATGAAAGAAGTAATATTTTAACCGCAAAAAAAAAAAAAAATAGAAAGGATATTTGGGATAAAAGATAATGTGACCAAGAAAGGACAACTGGCCTCTTGGCTGATATATGCTGATTGACTTTTTATATCTGACTATTCTTGTTTTGCTCCCTTTCTTGCTGACTCTCGAACACTTTATCAAGGCCAGAGCCTCCAGCGATGGGTCTCCTCCTGGGAGCACTGATACAGGGACCTGTGGAGGGCGGGCCAGGACCGGGGATGTGAGGAGGCAGGGGCCACACCAGGGAGGACTTTGGACTTCACCCTGAGGAGTGCGGATTTTATCCCTGAGATGATGAGGGAAGCGTTTTGCCAACCCATGCTGTTTTCAGGTTTGTGCTTTATTCCCAGGCTGCCCGTGAGAATGGCCCTCAGGGAGAGTGTCAGAGGGGAAGAGCAGAGGAGGGGCCCCTGAGAGAGGATGAGGGTCTGTAGGGGGGGGGCAGTGGGACTGGGACTGGGAGGGGGGCTGGGCACTGCCGGGAGCAGGTGGGGCGAGAGGAGCCGCACAGAGCCGGGAAGAGAAAGGTGTCATGTCTGTCCAAGTTCACGCAGGGACTGCAGCAGAGGTCACCTCACCAGGGGCAAAACCGGGAGACGCGGGTTTGAGATTTGGGATTAAAAATAAGAACTTCCTGACTCTAAAGAGGATGGCACTCAACGTACCCCGTGAAAGTAGATGGAGACAGTGAGCATTCTGGAGAGCAGGCGGGGACAGTGCAGTGGCTCACAGTGGGGGCATTTATCTGACTTTGCATTTGGGCTCCACCACTCGGGTGACCTTAGTCAACTTACTACCTTTTTGTGCCTTAGTTTCCTCATCTGTAAAATGGAAATCCAATAGTAGCTAACTCATAGGGTTGCTAGGAGATTGAAATGAATTAAGATATATAAAGCACTAAAAGAAAAGGATACATAAAGCACTTAGATGCTTGGCTCAATGGACATGGCCTGATATTATTGTACATTGTTGTATCTCCAGCACCCACACAGCACCCACAGCATTGGAGGGACCATTAATGTTGGTGAAATGGATAAGGAGGTATGACCGGGACAAATGCCAGGCCTGGCTTTATGGAAGGACTAGGGTCTAGGACAGGACTTTGAATGCTCCTTGGTGGGCTTGGGGCGGGGGGGGGGGTACTCACATCTCCTGAAGGTTCTCTGGGATCCAGAAGCATCTCAAACAGGCAGAAGGCAGGCAGAGAAAAAGCACAAAGGATCCCGTGGAGGGCAAGTGGACCAGAGGACCCATAGCAGCTGTGGGAGTGAGAAGAGCTGGCTCTTCAGTCACCCACCTCCTCACACCAAAGGACCGTACCCTCCAACACCGAGTCTTCATCTCCTTTCCCTCCCACCCCTCAAACCTGCTTCTAGAATGTTCCTCTCCTAGGAACATGTCTTTCAAAGCATTGTCACCCCCTTCAACTCCTCCACCCTTCCCCTCCGACCAGCCAGCCCCTGCCTCCTTTCGGTCCCACCTCCCTTGGCACACCCCCTCAATCTACCACTTCCCTCAGACTCTGCGGGACCCTAGCCCACTGTCTTTTCCCACCACCTCCAGGCCCTCTCAGTTTGTTCATCTCATCTTCATTGATGGCTCTAAGATACAAATGTGGTCAGGGCACTGCCCAGCCTGAAGCCTTCCTTAGGAGGAAGTCTGGCCGGCCACCTTGGCTTTGGCAGCCTCAGCCTCTGTTCACAGCCTAGTGCTGAGCCGCATGAATTTCTGTTTCCTCTGCTTGAAATGTGTCTTCCTACAACTGGCCCAATCAGATCAACTCCTACCCCTTCTGTCAGGGCTCAGCCCAAGCAACACCCCTAGCAGGGGCTCAAGAACCCATCATGTCTTCGGGAATTGCTTGTTAAACATCCGGGTAGTCTGTGTTGGTGAGACCATCTCTGACTTAAGCACAGTGGTCTCAGGAGAAATGTGCAGAGGAACAAGTGAGAGAAAGAAAAGCAGGGAGACATTGTTAATGAAGACCAGGCAAAATTAGGTAGTAGGAGACAGGACAGCTATGAGTCAAAGATTACTCAGAGGTTCCTGGCTGGGAGGCGGAGATGGGTTATCACTGTCCACAACTATGGCAAAGCTGAGCTTCACCCTAGGCCCGGAGTGAAGAAATGCCCCTTCCCCTCTGCCTTGCTTCCTGGAAGCCAGGGGCCTGACACCCCAAAGGCAGAGGGTAATATAGAGACAGAGTCCAAGGATACTTAGTTGCCACAGGGCATTGTCTGGAATGCCAGCATTTTTTAAAAACAGTATCTTGCTTATCCAATTTGTGCTTGACATGAAGCTGTGGGGGGAGAGTTAAAAGGAGACTTGAAAGTTAAGAAAACTTACTCAAAAGAGAGGAGTGCTGAGGCCAAGCCGAAGAGTGAATTCGACAGATATTCTGCATGAGACTGTAACAACGCACATAAACAAAGTGGTTTTCATCAGCTCCCAGGTTCCAGGTTCCGTGGGAACACTGGGGCTGACGGGCTGTCGGAACCGCCACCACCCTCTGCAGGTGCACCAACAGACTCGAGTTAACGGGATCAGCCCCCTCCTCACCCACCGGTGAGACCAGCCCTGAGGCTTTCCTCAAACAAGGGTATACAGTTTACAAGGGATGCAGAAAATTTGCAGTCTGTTCACAAGAGGGTGATCAAGTGCAGAGAAATCTGGAAACCATCTCTTCCCGGGAATCACTGAAGGTGATAAATTTCTCCTGGAGCAAAGGAGACACAGATAGACCTGGAAGCTACCTACCTCTTGTGCTGGAGGGTCGTCGTGTCAAAGAGAGGAAAGACTCACTAGGTGTTTCTCTAGAGAACAGAGTGAAGAACAGCCAAGTAAAAACGACGAGGCAGGAGATGCAGTTAGCATAAGAAACAGTTTCTAACAACTAGAGCAGCCTAGCCCACCAAGGTAGTGAGCTTCCTGTCGCTGGAAATGTTCAAGTGGAGGCAGGGGGGTGTCAAGGCTACTGTAGGCATCACTGGTAAGAGTTCCCAACCATTTTTCTCCTCCCAAACATCCCAGTGTTAAGGAATCCCATGTTTTGAAATACTGTATCTATTTCATAAGCTGTACTTATTCAAAGGAAAAAATATCCCATTTTAATAGTCAAACACCTGTCTCCTGTCAATCATCGGATGCTTAGGCAGGCTAAGCCCACTGACTAGAAGTGACTCAGCCGTGGGGGGCTGGAAATGCTTCTAAGAAGAAGAGGTGTGCCTTTCGGCCAGAACCCTCTCTTCCAACAAGGTGCCAAAACGTCCGGCCCACAGGGAAAGAAGAGAGGCAGCACTGTATGTGCTCTATGCCTTTTAGAAAACACCGAGTCGCTCCTTTGGCCACATACATGCGAATCTTCAAGAAAGGTGAAATTGTCGACATCAAGGGAATGGGCACTGTTCAAAAAGGACTGCCCCACAAATGTTACCATGGCAAAATTGGAAGAGGCTGCAGTGTTACCCAGCATGCTGTTGGCATTGTTGTAAACAAACAAGTTAAGGGCAAGTTTCTTGCCAAGAGAATTAACGTACGTACTGAGCATATTAAGCACTCCAAGAGCCAAGATAGCTTCCTGAAACGTGGGAAGGAAAATGATGAGAAAAAGAAAGAAGCCGGAGGGAAAGTTACCTGGGTTCAACAGAAGCACCAACCTGCTCCGCCCCGAGGCGCACACTTGGGCAGAACAGGTGGACAGGAGCCTGAGCTGCTGGAACCTGTTGCCTAAGAATTTGTGGCTTTATAGGTGTAAAAATAAGTTAGTAAGTAAGTAAATAAGTAAATAAAAGACCTCTGGGCTGTTGTTTGTTTTTTTTTTTCCAAAAGGAGCTTATGCCAGAGCTGGGATTTAACTTGGGGTTCTGCAAGCCGACAGGGGGGCCCGAGGGGCAGGGAAAGACTCTGGTTGGGAAAAAAAAGTTCCAGAATAAACAACTTAAGTATACAGTGGGGCTGACATGAGGCTGGGGGCAGGAGGGTACAGATTCCAAGGGGCTGTCTATGCTCTGCTCCAGAGCCTGTCCGTTCAGTAGGGGCTTTGACCATGATCTCCAGGGGACAAGATCTACAGGGAGTGAAGAGGAGCCCAGCCCAAAAGGTAAAGCCCAACTACCTTAAAAGTAAGACCCTCTGTGATTGAGACACCCCAAGGAAATGCAAACAAGTCACAAGCTGGGAATTCTATCTGCAGCACCTTGAAATGACAAGGGACTACTAGCCAGGATATTTGAAGAACTGTATGAATCAAGAAGAAAAAGAAAAGACGTGGGCAAGGGAAACAAACAGGAACCCAGAAGAAGAAGCACAAATGGCCCCTAGACACAGGAGAAGGTGTTCAACCTCATCAGCAACAAGGGACCGAAAACACATCCTCCCCACGTTAGAACTGGCACAAACTTAAAAATGCGACAAGAGTAAGTATTGGTGAAGATGGGGAGCAGCGTAGGAGTTCTCATCCTCTGCTGGCAGGAGTGCAAATCGGTATGAGTATTTTGTTTTGTTTTGTCTCTTATTTATTTTTATTTTAAGTAGGCTCCATGCCCAACGTGGGAACCCATGACCCTGAGATCAAGAGTCACACGTTTCACTGACCGAGCCAGCCAGGCGCCCCCACTATAAGTATTTTAGAAAGCAGTTTGACATTTGCACACCCTTGAACTTTTGCATGTCTTTGAACATCTGCATACCCTTGACTCAGCGATTTTACTCCCAGTGTATTCCCCAGAGCAGTATTTCTCAATGAGGACCAGTTTTGCTTTTGTTTTACTTTCCAGTATGCTGGGGGAAACAGTCGTTTTGTAAATTACAACAAAAATGAATTTCCGAAAAATGAAGTGAAAAAAAAAAAAGACCAACAATATACAAGCCCTGATATTTTATTATTCAATTCAACATATGGTTACTTATGTATACCGAGGGGATGTGTACAAGCGTGTTACTGGCATATTGTTTTGTAATAGCAAAAAACAAGAGGTAACTCACGTGTCCAGTGACAGAATTAGAGACTGGGGAAATAAATCGTGGTGTCATCAGCTGGGTGATGGACTATCACACAGTTGTGAAAATAAATGAACTACAACTCTATGCAACAGCACCCATAAAGTCTCAGAATCATAACTGTGAGAGAAAAAACTAGCCTCAGAAGACTCTAATATGCCTTTTTGAAGAAAGCTTTATCAGAGTATAATTTGTGTATTTTTTCCTTTTTTTAAAGATTGATTTATTTATGTTAGAGGGCGCATGCGGTGGGGTGGAGACGCAGAGGGAGAGGGAGAGAGAGAGTCTCCAGCAGACTCCCTGCTGAGCATGTGTCAGAACTTCATTCCTCTTTAATGTCCAATAATATTGCATGATGTGGATATACCACATGTTGCTCACTCATTCACAAGTTGATGGACATCTGGGTTGTTTGCACTTTTCGGCTACTTTGAATAACACTGCTTTGCATGCAAGTCTATGCACGGCTATGTATTTTCATTTCTCTTGGGTACATTCCTAGGTGACAGTGTTTTTATAAAATTCTTAAATAAGCAAAGCTAAACAGTGTTATGTTTAGAAATATAAAGTACTGAAGCTATTCTTTTTTTATAAGTTTTTTTATAAGTTTTTTTTTTTATAAAGATTTTATTTATTCATTTGAGACACAGAGATACAGAGAGGGAGCATGAGCAGGGAGAGAGGCAGAGGGAGAAGAAGCAGGCTCCCCGCTGAGCCAGGAGCCTGATGTGGGGCTCGATCCCAGGACCCTGGAATCATGACCTGAGCCGAAGGCAGATGCTTAACCATCTGAGCCACCCAGGCGCCCTATAAGTTTTTTTTTTTTTTAAGATTTTATTTTTTTATCTGACAGATAGACAGCGAGAGAGGGAACACAAGCAGGGGGAGTGGGAGAGGGAGAAGCAGGCTTCCCACTGAGCAGGGAGCCCGATGCGGGGCTCGATCCCAGGACCCTGGGATCATGACCTGAGCCGAAGGCAGACGCTTAACGACTGAGCCACCCAGGTGCCCCATTACTGAAACTATTCTTTAAAAGCGCAGAGAGTCGGGGCACATGGGGGGCCCAGTCACTTGAGCGACAGACTCTTGGTTTCGGCTCAGGTCATGATCTCAGGGTCCCGGGATCGAGTCCTTGTATCGGGTTCTGCGCTCAGTGCAGAGTCGGCTTGAGACTCTCTCTCCCTCTCCCTCTGTCCCTCCCGCTTGTGTGCTCTCCCTCTCTTTCTCTCTCAAATAAATAAATAAATCTTTAAAAGTGAAGAGAGTAATAAACACAACATTCAGGGGGGTCAGTCGGGGGTGCATGTGGGAGCAGAAGATGGAAAAGGGAAAGATGGGTCTCAGCTAGATAAGAATAATGTGGCAGAGGGCATTTATGGTGTTCATTTTATTGTGCTTCATAACATACATTACATTAGATATCATGTCTACATGCATATTTATATTACTTATAATGTATGTATATTATAGAAAAAGAAGACATTTTTAAAAATGAAAGGCTATCTCCAGTACCCTCATCCCATTGGGTTCTCATCTCACGATAACCAGGCCCCCACTCCTGCGGACAAGATTACACACGCTCTGGCCACCTGTCCGCACTTAGCCTGTTCACAGCTCCCTGTGTACCAGCTACACCTGCCCTCTCTCTGGCTGGTTCTCGAAGGTGGGGCGCAGCTCCTGCAGGTCCACAAGAGCCCCTCCCCAGAGGTCCGCAAGCTTCTTCCCTGAAGCTCTGGGTGGGACAGCATGTCTGCTTGTCTTCCTCTCTGTACCCCAACCCCGGCCTCGTTTACTTTGCAACATAGCATTGTCATCCCCCTGCCACAGACACATGCACAGCGGGGCTCTGTTTTGCTCTCTGCCGAGACCCCAGCACGCAGAGATGCCTGGCTGTAACAGGGTCTCAGTAAATACATACAGAGGGAAGTAAAGCAAGCCAAGCTTGTGATCAGATGGAGACTACTGTGTTATCCAACTGAGCTGCTCTGTGTTCACTGAAGGCACAAAATGGTGTGCCCTAAGTAACCTGGGAACAGATGCACCTCGGGGAAATGTAGGATTTCAGTTGGAAGTGCTTCTCTGACCCTCATGAGCACCTTCAAGGACCCCTAGGGGTCCAGGATCCCATTTGAAGGCAACTGGGCTAGGTGAGCCTTAAAGTACCCTGCAAAGCTAGGATTCCACATTTCCGTGGTGGGGTGGCCTCTGGGGGAAAGGGGTCGTACGGTCATCACCATCATAATCCAGACCCCAGATAGATAATTCTGGAAGGCAGTGGAGCATGAGCTTAGAGCCCAGGGAGGTCCGGGCTGGAGGTGTGGATTTAGAAGTTCTCCAGCTTCAACCCCACAATCTACTCTCATAATCTTAACTCTAGGGCTGCGCTGACCAACATGAAAACCACTAGCCGCATGTGGCTATTGAACGTCTGAAATGTGGCCAGTGTGACTGGATTTTAATTTTCTTTGATTAATTTTAATTTAAAAACAGAAGCAGTACAAAATGTTTTCCCAATGTGTTGAACACAACACCATTGCTTTGGTAGGATTACATTTCACTCTAACTGTTGAAAATTTAGCATCCAAATTGTGATGTGTAAAATGCACACCAGATTTTTAAGACTTAGCACACACACACAAATGTAAAATATCTCGTTACTAATTTTTGTAATGATTGCATATTGAAATGACAGTATTTTGGATATATCGGTTTAAGTAAAATATTAAATTATTATTACATGAATGCTATTAAAATGAATGTTACTGCTTTTTATTTTTTTAAATGTGGTTACCAGAAAATATACAATTCTATGTGCAGCTCTCATTATATTTCTGGTGGACAGACAATTCCACCATCACAAGAAAGTTCCACTGGACAGTGCTGGTTGAGTCTAAACAAACCGTGGTCACCTTGGCCTCCCAGCATCCTTGTTACTCTCCTCCCATACTGGGCTCCTGCTTTCTGCCTGGGGGCCTACCTCTCTCAGATTCTGCCTTCCTCCCAAGGAAGCTGTCTTGCCTATCCCCTCCAGCCTGCTGGAACCTTCTTCCTCCCAACTCCTTAGCACCTACTACTGATACCAACCTTCACCACCTGGCCTCAGGAACCTAATCTGCTCTTCACCGCATTTTTTACATTAAAGGCAATAATCTTGTATTTCTCTTTCAGGCCAGTGCTTTGCATGTAACGAATGGGAGCGGATGGTTTTTTAAAATATTAATAACATCTTGGTTTTGTGTGACAACTGACAAGGGATCGGTCTTCATTGTCTCACAACCCTTTGAGGGAGGATGGGTAAAAGTGTCTACAGCCATTTACACACGACGAAACTGAGGCTCGGAAAGGTTATTTTGCTCGGGTCATAAGGCTTGTTAAGTGTGGCCCAGATTTTTCTGGCTCCTGATCCAGTGCTATTTCCCCTACACTTTGCTTTGGGTGCCTGTATGAGTTAATGCTGAATAAATATGGAAAAGAGAGATTAGCAGAGATTAAGAAAACTAGAGCTACGTATGGGTTGGGCTTTGAGAGATGGGTAGTTTTTAGCTAAGCAAGAAGGAGTAGATGGGTATTCAGTCAGAGAACCACAGCTTCTCTGAAAACCTGTCAATAATCGGGAGATTTCTTGATGAACATAGAATGAAAGAAGTCAATATTTGGGCATATTTTTTAATAAACAGCTTTCTTGAGATATAATTCATATACTATAAAATTCCCCCTTTCGAAGTGTATAATTCAGTGGTTTTCAGTATGCTCACAGTTACGCCACCATCCCTGCTGATTTCAAAACATTTTCATCCTCCCATAAAGAAACTCCATACCATTGGCAGTCACTCCCAATTCCCCTCCCCCCAGTCCCTGGTACCCACTAATCTACTTTCTGTCTCTATGGATTTGCCTGTTCTAGAAATTTTATATAAATGGATTTATAAAATATGTGGCCTTTCGTGACCGGCTGTTTTCACTTAGCATAATGTTTTCCAGGTTCATCCATGTTATAGCATGTAATAGCATCAATATTTGTAACATATAATCAATACTTCATTTTGTTTTATGGCAGAATAATATTCCATTGTATGAATATACTACCTTTTGTTTATCCATCCATCAGTTGATGGACATTTGGGTCGTTTCCCATTTTTGGCTATTATGAACAATACCATGCTGCTTTGAGCATTTGTGTAAAAGTTTTTGTGTGGACATGTCTTCAGTTCTCTCGGGTACATACCTCAGAATGGAGTTGCAGGGTCATGCGGTAACTCTACGGTCACCAATTTGAGGAACTGACAATCAGCCTCTCACCGTGGCTGCACCATTTTACAATCCCACCAGCAATGTATAAGGGTTCCAATTTCTCCACATCCTCAAAACATTTGTTATTGTCTATCTTTTTTTTTTAATTTTTAAATTTATTTTTTTTAAAGCAATCTCTACACCCAACGCAGGGCGTGAACTCACAACCCAGAGATCAAGAGTCACATGCTCTTCCGAATGAGCCAGCCAGGTGCCCTATCTTTTTTATTTTAGGCATCTTGGTGTGTGTGAAGTGGTAGCTCATTCTGTAGTTTGATTTGCATTTCCCTGATGATTAATGAAGTTGAGCATCTTTTCATGTGCTTATTGGTCATTTGTGTATCTCTTTGGAGAATGTCTATTCAAATCCTATGCCCATTTTTAAATCGAGTTGTCTCTTTGTTGAGTTAATAAGAGTTCTTTATATATTCTGGACACAAGTCCCTTATCATATGCATGCTTTGCAAATATTTTCTCCCATTTCATGGCTCGTCTTTTTCATCTTCTTGATGGTGTCCTTTGAAGCCCAGAAGTTTTTAATTTTGACAAAGTCTAATTTACCTAATTTTTCTTATGTCACTTGTGCTTTTGGTGTCATATCTAAGAAACTACTGTCCAATCCAAGGTCGCAAAGATTTATATCTATGTTTCTTCTAAGATTTTTATGATTTTAGCCCTTACATTGTCTATGATCCATTTTGGGTTAGTTTTTGTAAATGGTATGAGGTGGGGGTCCAACTTTATTCTCTGGTAGGTGGAAATCCAGTTGTCCCAGAACCATTTGTTAAAAAGAATTTCTTCCCTCTCCCTCTACCCTGTTTAATTGTCTGGGCACCCTTATCAAAAAATCAATTGAATATAATGTAAGGGCTTATTTATAGACTCTCAAATTTTATTCCATTTTGGGACATATTTTCTAAGGGATTTTTTTTTTTTTCTCTGTGATAGCTGGTGATTCCTCCTTCCCTGGAAGAGAGGTGGAGCTAGTGAGTGGTCTCCCAAGCAGACTGCATTTCCTTTGTTGGGTCTGGCATCCACAACTCTTTGCACTGACCTAATCATAATGACCTCCTCCTATAGGAATCAGAACACCCTCCATTGTTTTGATGGCAGCTGAGAAGTAACCGACTGAGGGACCTTCTCTCTTTCCTACCTCTCAAGCTTATTACCAATATCAAATTAGATAATTCCCACAAAAGAATTTAGGAGGTCTAAAGTGCTATCTAAATGTAATGTGTATTCTTATTATACCTCTCCCTTGTGAATAAGACCTTAAAGAGAGAGAAAGAAGTTATTTTAAACTTTTACTCATTGGGATCAAGGTTGCAGCGTCAATATTATGGCAAATCCCAAATTAGTGAGCTTTGGCCCTTCCTGTTATTCTTGCAGGAGGCTGGGAGCCTGCCACCTGGAAAGAGAATATGAATGATGTTTATTCCTTTTATTCACATACCCCCCCTTCCTTGAATGAGGACCTACTTTGTGCCAGGCGCTGTGCTGAGCTCTGGGAAAACCAGAGACTAAGGCAGACCCAGTCTTGTCTCCTGGCACTGATGGATAGTGGGCAAGCAGGCTATTATAGTCAATGTGACCACTGGGAGGTGCGGAGTGACGCCTCCAACCAGCCCTGGTATCATGGGGATGAGATTATCTTCCAACCCATTTACCTTTGCTCCTATTATTTTTCAATGAGGCAGAGGCTGTTCCGTGCTGAACTCAGTCCCTAACCCAGATGTTATAAACATCACAATGCCACACAGACCTGAGAATGGACCAGCCTGCTCTACTGTCCTCCTATATCAGGTTCTCAGACGGAAGCTCTTCAGAGGCCAGTCCCGGCTGAAATCTACTTCCCTCCTGCTTTCCTTGGGTTTCTTCTCTAACAACAGAGAAAGGCTCCCTAGTTAGAAGCTAAGCCTCAGGCTCTTTTTCCACTCCATCCATCCTCCCCCACCCTGACCCTTCCTTCAGGGCCTGAAGGGGTGTGAGACTCCACACCGGGCTCCCCCCACCCCACCACTGCAAGTCACCAGTGGAGACTCCTCCCTCCCGGAAGACAGCTGCTCACTTGTGTGCACGTGGCTCATTGCCCTCAAAGCGTGGAAAACCAAGCTGTTAGGACCACCCAAGAGCCACGTGGTCCTGAGAAGGAGAGGCCAGGCGCACTGCTTCACCCTCGGCCTGGGCCCTTCCCCTTGCTAGGGCAGCTCTGGTCACAGGGGTCCACCTAGCCAGCCCTGAGGTGCACCAGTGTCCCTTGGCATGAGGAAGAGCCAGAGGGCCCCCAACTATCCACCCTCTTCCCCCCGCCTGTCCCCCCCTCCACCCAGTTTCAGGACAACACCTTCTGGAGCAGTCACCTCTACCCCATCATCTTTCACACACCTCTCCCTGGCACCATGTCATCTGATGTCATCTCAGGGGTACTCAGGTCACAGCCTCCTGCGCACCCTCCATATGACAAGGGGAGCCCATGTTTCCCTCAGAGCCTCGGGCACCGTCCCCACACAGATCCTCGGGATTCCCAACTTCCTCAGCAGCTGAATGGGTTGGGGAACCACCCAAGTTGGTCCCTTTCCTGCTTCCTCTGCCCTGCCCCTCTTCCTTCCACCACCCCTCCCACACCCTTGTCCAGGTCTGCTAGGGTATAGGGTCCTCCCACCTCTGGGGACAGACACCGTGGTGCTGAGGAGTTAGGGGAGGACCCTCAGCTTCCACAACCACCTCAAGCAGATGCCACTCTCTTCCCTCCCTGTGCTTGTCCCTTGGAGGGACACGTGGATGACACAGGAAAAGAATGATGGCTAGTGTGGAGACCTGAGGTGACTTACAGCAAGCCACTCAAACCTGAATCTTAATTTCTTCATCTGTCAACGAGGGGGTAATTCTCATCTTGGAGGCTCATCTTGCAGTCCGGGAAAGCTGCAAGTCTGTGTGGTGGTTTTCGCCTAAGCCCCTGACAGCTCGTGTCCCCAGTGGGAAAGGGGCATGGGCGCCAGCGCTCCTGTGCCTCTAGACAAACCCTCCCAGAACAGCCCCTCCGTTCTCCCCCCTTTCCTGGTAGTCCCCCCGCCAGTCCCCGGTGAGCCTCGGGGCAGCACGTCCCCCCCACCCCCCACCCCGCGCCTCCAAAGCCGAAACTTTCCGCAGCGGGTGCAGGCCACACCCCCTCCCCCTGAGGCCTGGTGAAGAAGCTGGACCGGGTGACCGATCGTTAACCCCATCTCGGCTGCACTAGCGGCGCCGCGGACGGCTCCCCCACTTTGTCCCTCCGGAGCCCAGAGAGGCCTGGGGCGGTTAGGCCGGGAGATTGAGCCCCGGAGACCGCGGGGCTCCCGGGTGCCTGCGCCGGGGCTGGGTGATGGCAAGGAGAGGGCACCGTGTGCAGACTTGGGTGTTCCGGCAAACTGCTGGCTCCCTCAGCCTCGGAGGTGTGTGTGTGTGCCGGGGGGGGGTCCCCCTTTCCAGCCTCCTCTGTGAGAGCCTGACCTGAGCCCCCTCCGCCACCCCCCGGGCTGCAGCTCGCGGGGGGCCGCCTTGGCCCCTCCCCGGGCAGGCGCCCCTGCCCAGCCGAGCCAGGAAGCGTCGGTCCCCGCCCCGCTCGGTTAGGCCCGCAGCCGGGGGACTTTGGAGTCGGGGAGGAAGCGCGGCGGGGCGGGGAGGTGGGGGTGTGTCGGAAGGCGGCGGCGGGGTTTTATAATCCGCAGGGCGAGCGCCGCGCGGGAGAAGGGGCAGCGCCGCGCACCGCGCACCGCGCCATGGGGGCCGCGTCGGGCCGAACGCGGCGGGGGCCGCCGCCGCTGCTGCTCCTGCCGCCGCTGCTGCTGCTGCTGCGGCCGCCGCCCGCCGCCCTGGCGCTCGACCCCGACCTGCAGCCCGGAAACTTTGCCGCCGACGAGGCCGGGGCGCAGCTCTTCGTGCAGAGCTTCAACTCGAGCGCCGAGCTGGTGATGTACCAGAGCACGGTCGCCAGCTGGGCGTACGACACCAACATCACCGAGGAGAACGCGCGGCGCCAGGTGGGCGCGCGGGCCCGGGGCGGGGGCGGGGCCCGGACGCCCAATCACAGGCCTGCGGCCGGGCGCTGGGGGGCGGGGAGTCACCGCCGGGCGCGCGCCCCCCGACCCCGCTGCGCCCCATCAGACGGGCGGTGGGTGTCCCAGCACGGTACTGGGCGCATGGTCCGTGCCCAATCCAAGAACCAAATGGATAAGGGCTGGCTCGCCTGACCTCGAGTCACCCCGGGTGGCAGCGCCCTGGGATGACATCGGGCTGGGTCAGAGGGTGCCGGCTCTGCTCTAGGCCCTCATCCTCTGCAGCCTCAGCCTACCCCTCTCTCACTGTGCCTGTCACTGCTCATCACTATTTACGCTCCCCTCCGCCCGCCTCTCTTCCGGCCCCAGTTTCTGCTCCACCGCTCACCTGAGGCAGATTACCCCGGCTCCTGACTCCCCAGAGGAGAGAGCAGTGTTCCCACAAGCCCCAGTGTCCAGGAGCCCCTGGCCTTCCCAGCGCCATGGTCTCCCCTGTGTCCCCTCCGGTGCCCACAGGAGGAAGCAGCGCTGCTCAACCAGGAGTTTGCTGAGGTCTGGGGCCAGAAGGCCAAGGAGCTATACGATCCAATCTGGCAGAACTTCAGCGACCCGATCCTGAGAAGGGTCATCAGCGGTGTGCGCACTCTGGGCCCTGCCAACCTGCCTGTGGAAAAGCGGCAGCAGGTGGGCCTGGCGGACCTGACGGGTGGATGCCGAAGTGGCCAGCATGCCTCCCAGGGCCGCCCTGTGCTGGCGGTGGGGGAGCCTGGCAGGAAGGGACCCTGGGATCTGTATGTGCCCTGACCGTAGGGGAAGCCTCGGTGAGCGCAGAATGGCTCCCTGCAACATTGATTTCCCTTGGAGATGGGGTATAGAAAGCGAAATTCAAGTAAACAGATGAAAAGGGGGTTTTCAAAATTTCTGCATAGTCCGGTGTGGTTTGTGGGCTTCCGAAAGATTGAGGAGGACTGAGAAGCCATCAAGGCCAGAGAGTGAGAGGGATTTGCCCTCCCTGCAAGGTGATGACCGAGCTTCGACTTGAACCCCATCCCAAATTCTAAGGACACTTGTTTCCACCTCCACAGACTGCCTCCACGGAAAGGGGAATCAGTATATTAGTGATCAGACGTGTCCTGAGTGCCACGAGGGAGGGGCCTTGCCCAAGCCACATCCCCTCTCCGGGCCTCCATTTCATCCCAGCAAACAGAGGAGGGGGCCGCCCCATTGTCCGTGGGGGCTGTTCGCTGCTAACATTGCCTCCACTCTAACCCCCCAGTACAACTCTCTGCTAAGCAACATGAACAGGATCTACTCCACAGCCAGGGTCTGCTTCTATCCCAACAAGACTGCCATCTGCTGGTCCCTGGACCCAGGTATGGCTTTGTCTCTACTTGTCTCTCTCTGCTGGGGCTTCCTGGCCCTTCCCCACGGCTCTGCGACACCCAGGAAGAGGGTGTGTTTCATGGGTGGGCCCACGGAGGGAGTGGGTAAACCCAAAGGCATTGACCTCCAATTGGGGCTGGATTGTTGGAACCCCCCACACCCCTGCTTCTCCTGGCACACTGATTCCTGAAACCTCCAACCTCCAACTCCCACCCCACCCCCACCCCCATGGATGCTTTGGCCTCTCCCATCCCCGCTAGCCTTCCTCCTGGCTGTCTGGTTTTTCCCTTTCATGGGTCCTCTCAGTCTCCCAAGGGCCCTCCACAGGCCCACACCGACACCCCCATCCACTAGGCAGCCTGAAGTTAGCCATTCCAACCAATGAGCCGTGAACGGTCTGTCTGGGTTTTGGCCTCTGGATGGCCTCTTGGTGTCCACTTAGAGCCTCACTTCCCTAGGGACAAGGGCCCCTCTTGGGTGCTTGCCTTGTATAGCTCCCAGCCCCATCCCACCCAGCCTGCAGGCGGCCCTTGGCTTGGGGGGCATCCTGGTGTTGAGGAAGCAGGTAGAGATGGTGAGGACTGGCGTGGGAGGTCTACTGACGAGAGATGCTGCCTTCAGTGGAAGCAAGTGACCCCGCTCACCTGTGTCTCAGAGCTCACCCACATCATGGCCATCTCAAGAAACTACGCATTGCTGCTCTATGCCTGGGAGGGTTGGCACAATGCAGTGGGCACCCCGCTGAAGCCCCTGTACCAGAACTTCACTGCCCTCAGCAACGAGGCTTACCAGAAGGATGGTGAGTTGACCCACCCCATCCGTGGCGTGAGCCAGTGCTTCCCTTCCCAGCTTGCCAGGTGCTTTCCCCATCCATGGTCCCCACGGAGCCCGACCCGAGGCAGACAGAGCAGCTGTTACAGAGACTCCATATACCAACTCAAGGTCTCACAGCTAGTGGATGGTGGGACCGGCTCGAGCCCCATCTGCCTTCCTCGGGGGCTGGGGGCTGCCGTGTGGCCCTCACGCTGCCCCTCCTGGCCCATGTCGGAGCCCTAGCCCTCATCTTTGCCTCTCCGGGATCTATTTAGCTGGAGCTGGAACAACCCCTGGTGGGAAAATCATAGAGCAGCCATCCCCAAGGCATTTTTTCCAACTAGCTGGCAGGTACACGGGCCCCGAGCCAGGAGGATGGTGACGTAGGAGCTGGCCAAGGAGGTGCCAGAGCCCTGGGCCTGAGCTGCACCTTAACACTCCCCCCAGGCTTCTCAGACACAGGGGCCTACTGGCGCTCCTGGTATGAGTCACCCACCTTCGTGGAGGATCTGGAGCACCTCTACCATCAAGTAGAGCCCCTCTACCTGAACCTCCATGCCTACGTCCGCCGCGCACTGCACCGCCGATACGGAGACAGATACATCAATCTCAGGGGACCCATCCCTGCTCACCTGCTGGGTAAGGACATTGCCTCACCTCCACGTGCAGCCCACGGGTCGTCCTCCTCGTGTCTCATGTTTTAGAGCACCATCCTGTGCACCCCCCCCATATGAGCCCACGTGGCTCACCCCACGACCCGGTAAAGCAGGTGGCCCTTCTCAATCATGACCCTGCTTTTCAGACGGGGAGCCCGAGGCTTGAGGCACGTAGACTTGGCAGAGGGCAGAGAACAGAGAACTGGTGAAAGGTGGAGCTAGGAGTCACACTGCAGACTTTGACTCCAGGTCCAGTGGGGGAGGAATAATCATCTTAGATTCTGTCCCAGGAAGCAAGCCCGGGGTTGGCAGTGTGAGCCCAAGTGATGCGGCTGGGGTCCCTCCCGCTGGTGCCAGGGTTCTTGCCAACCCCGGGGAGCCTGGAGCATTCGGGAGCATGAGTGGGCCTGAGGTGCCGAGCAGGCTGCTACCTTGAGTGCCGAGGGCCCGGGTGCCAGGGACCCAGGGAGCTGCTCAGTGACACACATGGGGAAGCAGGCAGGGAGCTAAGCTGACTGGCTCCCCTCCTCTGTCTAGGGGACATGTGGGCCCAGAGCTGGGACAACCTCTATGACATGATGGTGCCTTTCCCTGACAAGCCGAGTCTCGATGTTACCAGTACTATGGTGCAGAAGGTAAGCTCGGAGTCGGACCGGGGTGGGGGCAGCAGGAAAGCGTCTGCCATGGGGAGAGGGGCAGGAAGAAGTCACGGGAGGGAGATGGGTCCCCCCCTTTCTACAGAGCAGCAGCCTGGAGTGTGCGTACAAGCAGTGAGCTGGGGTCTGTGTCCGGGGTGAGGTGCCAACCCCTCCCTCCAGGACCCCACAGGTCGGGTGTGGCCAGCCGTCTACTTTTGCTTAGCCACTGTGGTTAGTAGGGGCCCTGCCTCTGGGAAGGGAGGCCACAAGAGCAGAGACTCCCTTCGTGGGCAAGGAGCTGAGCTGGAGGGGAGCCCAGTGAGCTCCCACAGCTGGTCCCTGACCTGTGCCTGCACCCCTCCCCCCCAACCAGGGTTGGAACACTACGCACATGTTCCGGGTGGCAGAGGAGTTCTTCACCTCCCTAGGCCTCTCTCCCATGCCTCCTGAGTTTTGGGCAGGGTCCATGCTGGAGAAACCAACCGACGGGCGGGAGGTGGTGTGCCATGCCTCTGCCTGGGACTTCTACAACAGGAGAGACTTCAGGTCTAGACATGGGAGGGGAAAGGGGGGTCTGGAGCTCCAGGAAGGGTGGGCAGCCTGGGCCCAGAGAAGCCAGTTCCCAGAACCACCTCTACCCCCAGCCCCAACACTGTTTGGGGGGGCTGGGTCTATTCCAAGGCTATTGGGCATATGAGACCCCTTAGGCCACCTTCCCTGGGCCGCTGTGACAGGTGGCAGCTCTATACCTTGGAGTGGAGGAAGAAGGCCCTGAGTGTGGGCTGGGGCAGGGCAAAGATTTGTGTTTCCACCAGCTCCTTCGAGGCCCAGGGCAGTGCCCAGCTGGCTCCTTTCCCTTAGGTACCAGCCTCCCCGCGCTCTGGTCCTTGCCCTGCCCTGTCCTTCACCCTCACCCTCGCCATCTCCCTGCCCCAGGATCAAGCAGTGCACGCGGGTCACTATGGACCAGCTGTCCACGGTGCACCACGAGATGGGCCACGTGCAGTACTATCTGCAATACAAGGAGCAGCCTGTCTCCCTGCGCCAAGGGGCCAACCCTGGCTTCCACGAGGCCATCGGGGATGTGCTGGCGCTCTCCGTCTCTACTCCTGCACATCTGTACAAAATTGGCCTGCTGGACAATGTCAGCAATGACATGGGTATGGGGGGTGGAGAGGACCCAGCCCGGCCCCACCTGGACCCCATTCCATCCCACAGCGGGACAGCTTGCCCACGCTCCCACCTGCCCTTCCTGTCTCTGCCTCTCCGCCCCAGGTCAGGCAGGTGTGGGCATCCACCTGGAGCCTCACAGCTCACCCCAAGTCCCAACTGGACACTGCCCAAGGGCCCTCTTCCAAGCAGGGCTCCATGGTCGTGAAAGCCGGCCTTCCCTTCTCTTCTGCATCTGCCAACCCCACCCTATCCTAGCTGGACCCCCATCTCCCTCTGACCTCTCTCTTCTCATCTCCTCTTCCAACAGAAAGTGACATCAATTTCTTGTTGAAGATGGCACTGGAAAAAATTGCCTTCCTGCCCTTTGGCTACTTGGTAGACCAGTGGCGTTGGGGGGTCTTTAGTGGGCGTACCCCCCCTTCCCGCTACAACTTTGACTGGTGGTATCTTCGGTGAGTAAAGAGGGATCAGGAAGGGCCTAACCCCAAGTGGCCCTCCTCCCTCTCCTGGGCACCCTGGAGCCTCCTGCCTCCATCAGTCCGGTCCCCTCCTCTCTAATGTTGTCTCTGCCCTTTTCCGTACCCATTCTTTCCTACCTAAACTCCCTCCTCCAGGAAGTCTTCCACAATTCAACAGAGGGGGAAGGGATGGCCTGGTGGGAATGCCTGCTTCACAGTGTTTTCTGCAAAGGCTAAGTCAGCCTGTTTGCAACGCTTATGTCCTAAGTCAATTGAACCATCCTCTTCTAGAACCAAGTATCAGGGGATCTGTCCTCCAGTTGCCCGAAATGAAACCCACTTTGATGCCGGTGCTAAGTTTCATGTCCCAAATGTGACACCGTACATCAGGTACCAGTGCCCTTCCCCCCACACCGTTAGTCCCCCTCCCCCTTCTCAGGGCTGCTCCCCACACTCTTCTGGCTCCCCACCCCCACCCAAGGGTCTGGGATTTAAGTGGGCCTCTGTCTCGAGCCAGGCTTGGTTCTCTCTTCTCCCCCAAGGCAGCCCCTGTGGTCTGGCCTCTGCCTGTGAGGGGCTGGATGGTCCCTGGGCGAAGGGCCCCCCACCATTTGCCCTAACGCCCCCTTGTGCCTGCAGGTACTTCGTGAGTTTTGTCCTGCAGTTCCAGTTCCATCAAGCGCTGTGCAGGGAGGCGGGCCAACAGCACCCCCTGCACAAGTGTGACATCTACCAGTCCACACAGGCAGGGACCAAGCTCCGGTGTGTAGGGGCAGCAGGAGGCCAAGTGGGCGATGAGGGGAGAGGGGGCGAGGAAGACGCGTCTGGGAGGCAACCAGCTGCCCATGGGAAAACCACAAGGCCCTGCTGGGGGAGGGTGACTTCCTTCCCGCCCCCTTCTTTCTTTCATCGAGGATTTACGGAGTAGGCCTTCTGGCTGGCACGGGACAGGACGATGTCCCTTCCCCCTTGCCAGAGCTCCTAGTCCCCAGAGTCTTAATGTTGCCGTTCTGGCAGGCCAGTGGGGGACAGAGGTGGGCCGGGGCCGGTATCGGACGCTGGCCTGAGCCCCCTGTGCCCACCGACAGGAAAGCACTGCGGGCAGGCTCCTCGCGGCCCTGGCAGGAGGTGCTGAAGGAGGCGATTGGCACAGATACCCTGGACGCTCAACCCCTGCTTGACTACTTCCAGCCGGTCTACCAGTGGCTGCGGGAACAGAACGAGCGCCACGGGGAGGTGCTGGGGTGGCCAGAATACCAGTGGCGGCCACCGATGCCCAATAATTACCCACAGGACATCGGTAAAGCCCGGAGTGAGGGTGGGCCGGGTGCTAACGTAAGTTCTCGGTTCTGGGCTCTGGACCCAGGCCCCTGGTCCCTGGTTCCTGGTCAGCTGCTCCCCGCTGGGCCCCGGCGCCCTGCCCCGAAGGACCACGCAGCACCCTCAGCTCATCCCAGGGCCCTGGGGTGGGAATGGGCATGTCTTGTCTCCAGCATTCTAGGGAGGGTGTGCCCAAGTCTGAGGCCCCCCCGGGGGCAGGCTGGTGGGCACACTGCTCTATGAGGTCACATTGTGGGCTCCACTCTTATTGGCCGGGGGGCTGTGGCTACAGGGCTCTGCTCTCCTGCGGCCATGGGCCAAGGTTGGGCTGCCCCAGGACTGCCCAGCCTCTTCCTCCTCCTGCTCTGCTGTGGGCACCCCATGCTGGTCCCCAGCCAGGAGACGACCCACCAGGTGACAACCAGCCAGGCAGTAACCAGCCAGGCAACAACCAGCAGCCAGACAACAACCAGCCAGGCAACAACCGACAGCCAGACAACCCAGAGCCCAAGTGGGACCGGCTGGGGGGCGGGGCGGGGCCTGCGGGGGAAGGAGCAGGAGGCCGGGGCAGCGGCAGGCTCGGGCCACCCGGCAGCAGAGGGCGAGGGGAGGCCTGTCTGTTTCCCTCCACTCTGTTCCGCAGGCCTGGTGACCGATGAGGTTGAGGCCAGAAGGTTTGTGGAGGAATATGACCGGAGATCCCAGGTGATATGGAACGAATATGCCGAGGCTAACTGGAACTATAACACCAACATCACCACAGAGACCAGCAAGATCCTGGTAGGGGCCCTGCCCGTGTCCCATGCTCATGCACACACACACACGCACGCACACACGCACACACGCACACACTCACGCACATGTGCAGCACACGTGCGTGCTCCTCCCCCCAGGGACCGAGCCTCAAAACCCAAGACAGAGCCGAGAGCAGGCTGCCCCCTCCCTCCCTCGGTGCAGGGGGTTTGGGGGAGGGGGAGGCTGTCAGAATTTGTGAAAAATCCAGATGGAATATTTAAAATAATACTCAACTTCAGGTTTGGGTGGGCATATACTCAATGCCTAAAAAGGTGGTCTTTTTTTAGCAAGCGATCTGTTGTTCGTAGTAGAATGATTTGCCCAGACACAGGGGAGGCTGCAGGTGGATTTTTAGGTTGAAAGCCCCTGTTCGCCGCCACAGTAAGGCCTAGCTGCCCC